>NC_133651.1:86124976-86370113 GCF_009905375.1 Apium graveolens | reverse complement strand
TACTGAGGACAAGTTCCTTCTTCAGAACCTGTTGTAGGTGAAGCTGAGAAAGAGACTTCTCAGAGGGATTCTGGAATTGGGGGAGCTAGGCTTCTCAAGAGGCTTAGAAGAATGACAGTTCCTGCAATTCCAAAGGAATCCAAATCAACAAAGAGATACAAGAAATAGAGAGCACACAGGCCAGTTTCAGATGATGAAGAGGAAGCAGCTAAGGAAGGGGATCAGGAATCTCTGATCTCACAAGACAAGGAATTTGCTCCAGTTACTTCTTCTCCATCAACTCCATCTCAGGAAGCTGTTCCTGAAAAGTCTAACACACCTTTTGTGTCTTCTGTTGATCCAGGCACAAGTGCAAATATTGATGTTCAAAACTTGGTTGTGCCTGCAGTAATTCTCTTAGAAGCTCCAACAACAAATATTCCTTCCACAACACCTGTTACTGATGCTGTTCAAACTCCAGAGTTATCAACAACACCTTCTCTGCATCAAGATGCTGATGATCAGAATTTAGGTGAGCATCAGGATATGGCTGTTGATCAGAACTTAGAACAAGATCAGCAATTAGAAGATGCTGAAGCCTCCATTGCTACTCACACTGTTGTCTTATCAGAAGATACTGATTCTTTAAGTTCTGATGCTGCAAATGCTGGAGATACTGGTGATGCTGCTCCAACTGTAGATGCTGATGAAGCAGGTCCTTAGGACTTACTCCTCAACAGACTCTTCCTAAGTCTGAACTGGTTAAGAAGTTTGTTACTGGAGAAGCACCAGTACCTTGGAGTGAAACTCGTGCAGGTCAGGAGTGGACTAAGGAATGGAACTCAGTTTCATGTGTTCCAACTGACAAGCATCTTGCTGAGCACTTGACTAAAGCTGATGAAATGTTAAATTCTGATGATTTCAAAACTCAGCTTAGAGTCACTGCATTGAGTACTAAACATTTACAAGGTCTTCATTCAACTACTCATGCAGAGCTACACAAGATTCAGGAGAACTTTATCAAACAGGAACAAGTTTGGAAAATTGATAAGAAAAAGTTCTTCCAACCTACCATTGACAGGATTGCTTATATTGAGAAGACTCAAGATCATCAACAAGCTCAGATTGATGAAATTCTGAAAAATCAAACTTCTCAGCAATCACAACTAACTGAAATCCAATCCTCAGTGGAATTGCTTATCTCTCTTCTACTACCTGCTGATGCCAAAAAGGGGGAGAAAGTGATTAAGTCCAAATGCAAAACTGACAAGACACTGACAGGAAAGGATAATGAAAAAGATGATCAAGGAAGCTCTGGAATGGGTAGAGGTCATAGTCAAGGTAGAGGATTCACATCAAGACAAGCTAGTCACAGGACAAGTTCTGATACTGGGAAAAGAATAAGTTATGCTGCTGGTAAAAGGATAAGTTCTGATGAACTTCTAGATCTTGATGAGGAAATGTCAAGACAGTTATTTCTTCAGGAAAATCCAGGAATGGACTTGGAAAGTTTAAAGGAAGAAGAAGCCAGACTTAAATCAGAGAAAGTCACATCTAAATCTGAAGCTTCTGGTAAAAAGCCACTTCCAAAACTCAAAGGCATTGTGATCAAAGAAAGGACACATATTGAAGCAACATTGGCTAGATCACAACCACAGATAGATCCAAGATCCAAGGGTATAGAAAAGGTTGGTGAACCTATCAAGGTTTATGTACCTCCTGAGGATGAAAAAATTACTGATGAAAAGGATGATCTTGCTCTGACTTCAAGAAAAGTTCTTAAAACAACCTTTGACATGGCTCAAGTTGTTCAGAGTCAAGAGATTGTAAGTTCTGATATTCAGAAGAAGCAAGTAACCTCTGACATAGCTCAAGTTAACTTGATATCAGAAGATATCCTACCAGGATTCACTAAAGCAAAACAGACTCAATCTTTGAAGACTACTGCAAGTGGTTTTGAAGCTAGAGTAGTTACTGGAAAGGAAGCAAGAGATAAAACTGGATTGGGAAGTGCTGATGAAAGAAGAGTACACAACACTACCAATGATCCAACTTCCTTGAGTGAACCAGGTATTGGAGCAACTCCTGAGAGATTGAATCAACTGGAATCTGTACAGATGGTTTACCATACCTACTTGAAAGAATACATCATGTTGTATTTCATGACAGATGGTAGGGTTTATCATATAAGACAAAATGCCATTCCATTGAAGTATTTTGAAGAATTGGAGCATGTACTTTTCTTACTTCAAGTGAATGACAGAATAACAGGGACTGCTGCAAACTACTTAAAATAACAGATTCAGAGACAGAAAAGGCTTTATTCTGTTAAGTCTGACAACACATATGTTCCAAAGTACAGAGATCACAATGGTGATATTGTTGATATGAAGCCTAATACTGCACAGATCAGAACATATCTTGGTATTAAGGGACTTGAATTCAATCTGGAGTCTGACAAAGCCTATGTCATAAGACTAGATCAGGAGTTGAGAAAAGCAAAGATCAATGATCTCAGAGCTGCAATCTTTCAAACTGGTGAAGATACTGCAGAGCTTAAAGATGCCAAAAGGAGAATGATTGATGAACTCAGATATGCTGAGAAATGTTTGTTGAAGAACTATCTCAGAACAACTCCTGACATCAGAGAGATCAGATGATGAAGCCAAGTCGAAGATCTACAACTGCTTAAATTCTAATATTTGTACAGACTAAAGTTGTTATCAGAAGTTGAATATTGGTAAAGCTTTAAGGACTGTAAGTTGTAGTTATCTAGTCCAATTCTCATGCATTTGTACTTAATGTTTTTGACATCATCAAATATCTGTTAAACTTGTATATTATGCTAATTTACAAGTTGGGGGAGATTGTTAGATATATTTGATAATGTCATGGCTAATATAATTTATGTTTAGATTTCAGATCTTACTTAACAGGACAAATCAGTACTTAACTGTTGATCAGTACTTATACTGGAAGTCAGGACTTAAGGATATCAGTACTTATATTATCAGGAGATAATCATCAGAAGTTAGATATCAGAACTTAAGTGCTGAAGGATGATCAGAGAAGGACAGTAGCTGATTAAAGGAAAGAAGATCGAGATAAACATAAGAAGAGATATGCATGAAGAAGGAATTTCGTGAAGAATGGAATACTTGGAAGAAAAGATATTTGATTGATATATTTTAGGAAGCAGAATTATATTCCATATCAATTAGCAATTATCTTGTAACTGTGTAGTATATAAACACAGACATACGGTTTACACTAAAAGTGTTAATATATTCGAGAAGATTATTCATTGTAACCCTAGCAGCTCTCGTGATATTTGTTCATCACTGAGAGGTAACAGTTCCATACTGTAACAGAGTTTATTGTTTCAATAAAGTTTGTTTTCTGTTACTTAATATATTAAAGTTCGATTTGATTGTATTATACACTGTATTCACCCCCTCTACAGTGTGTGTGACCTAACAGAATGTAAGATTGCTAAGGATGAGTTAACTGAGTCTTTGAAGAAAGAAGAGATTTTGAAGAAGCAACGTGAATGAGAACATGAGGTAATTAAGGCATGGAAATCATATAGAGATGTTCATGCTCAAATTACCAAAGTTTAAGGTATTGAGTCCTTTTATGATGCAGCCTGGAAAAACAGTAAGGAGAAGTTGGAATCCAATTTGGTTGAAAGATTGCTAACAGATGTAGACTCGACGGATGATGAGAGTCATCCGTTGGATAACCAAAAGGATTATCCGTCGAGTGACATAAATCCTCATCCGTCGCCTGTGAGCAAACCTATGAGCAAAGCCAAACTTGCCAAGCTAAATGAGAAATATGGATCAGTTTCCAAAAACTTTGTTCTAGGAGAATCAAGTCAAGTGAAGAAGGAGAAGAAAGTGAATGTTGGTCATTTGTCCATCAAGCAATTGAATGACAGATTAGAAAAGATAGAGGTTAAAACAGAAATTAAAAAGAAAAACAATAGAAATGGGAAAGTAGAGATTAACAAACATAACAACTACACACATGATAAATATGCTCCAAGAAAAATTTGTGTTAAGTGTGGTAGTGTTAATCATTTATCTGTTAATTGCAAACTTGTCATGCCTACTCCTATATATGTACCCTCTCCTTTTCCCATCATGAATGCCATGCCTTCTATGCCTATGAATGATATATCTGCACATAATATAAATGCACAATTTGCTAATATTCCATTTGCACCTAATCCTTATTATGCTACATTTAATATGCCTCAAATGCCATTTAGCATGCCTTACTGGAATAACATGTTTGCAGATAGCATTCCTTTTCCTATGAATCAAAATGTGCATGATAATTCTGTTTTAATGATTGGTTTCAAAGGTCCAACTCAGATGACTAAGGATGAATTTGATATCCCCAAGTTAAATGAGATCAAACCTAAGAAACAAATGAAGAAAGCTAACAAGGCAGGACCCAAGGAAACTTGGGTACCAAAATCAACTTGATTTGGTTTTGATGTGTGCAGGGAAACAGAAAGAATATGTGGTACTTGGATAGTGGTTGTTCAAGACATATGACTGGAGATTCTACCCTGCTCACAGAGTTCAAAAAGAGAGCTGGCCCAAGTATTACTTTTGGAGATGACAGCAAAGGTTATACTGTGGGATATGACTTGTTTCTAAAGACAATATCATCATTGAGGAGGTTGCCTCAGTGGATGGTCTCAAGCATAATTTGTTGAGTATCAGCCAGCTTTGTGATAAAGGCAATTCAGTAACCTTCAATTCAGAAGCCTGTGTTGTGACTAACAAAAAGAGCAACAAAGTGGTTCTCACTGGTGTGAGAAAAGGAAATGTGTATCTAGGGACTTCAACTCATCAAATGCAGAATTTGTTACTTGCCTTCTCTAGTAAAGCAAGTCAAGATGAAAGTTGGTTGTGGCACAAGAAGCTATCACATCTAAACTTCAAGACCATGAATGAGCTTGTCAAGAAAGAGCTGGTTAGAGGAATTCCTCGAGTGGAGCTTTCTAAGGATGGACTGTGTAATGCATGCTAGAAAGGAAAGCAGATTAAAGCATCATTCAGGAAGAAGCTTGATTCAACAATTGAAGAACCTTTGTAATTGCTACACATGGATTTGTTTAGACCAGTCAATATGTTGTCCATCTCAAGGAAAAGATTTTGCCTAGTAATTGTAGATGATTTCTCAAAGTTCTCTTGGACATATTTTCTAAAGTCCAAAGATGAGGCTAGTGAAATCATCATCAATCACATAAGGAAAGTCAACAATCATCCTGATTTCAAAGTTAGAAGAATCAGGAGTGACAATGGAAATGAGTTCAAGAATTCTGTTATGAGAGCATTTTGTGAAGAGAATGGGATTATTCATGAGTTTTCAGTAGCAAGAACTCCGCAACAAAATAGAGTAGTGGAAAGAAAGAACAGATCACTTATTGAAGCTGCAAGGACAATGTTTCAAGAATCAAAATTACCAACATACTTCTGGGATGAAGCTATAAATACTGCATGCTACACCTAGAATATTTCTTTGGTTAATTAAGCCAAATATATGACACCCTACCAATTGTTCAAGAACAAGAAGCCAACTCTAAATTTTCTTCATGTCTTTGGCTGCAAATGTTATATCCTGAGAAATCAAACTGATCAAAATGAGAAGTTTGATGCTAAAACAGATGAAGGAATTTTTGTTGGATATGCTGTGGGAAAAGCATATAGAGTCTACTATCTTAGAACCAACATTGTTATGGAATCAATACATGTTGTGTTTGATGATAAAAAGATTGAAGGACTGCAAGATGAAGATTCCCATGAAAGCCTCAAATTTGATAATGTGGCGATGATTAGTGATGACAGTGATGATGAAAGTGATCAAGAAATAGTGGAAAAGGATAATACAGAAAAATCTACTGCTAATAAAGCAGAAAATTCAGCATCTGTCGAGTTGCAAAATGCTTCATCCGTCGGGAGACAATCTGCCTTATCCGTCGGGAGACAAATAGCTTCATCCGTCTGAACACAAAGTGCACCATCCGTGGGGTCATTGAGAGAAGCTGAAAATCAAGGTAGATCACTCACAGAAAGTTCCCCTTTATCAAATCAAAGATCCATAAACTCAGGGGGAGTTTCTAATAATCAAAACTCAGTCACACATCAAGACAACAATGAGGCCACTTCATCTAGAGCTAATCTACCTCAACAAAGAAACTGGACAAAAGATCACCCCTTTGAGCTCATCATTGGTGATGTATCTTTTAGAGTTCAAACAAGTAGAGCAACTCAAGAAGAATGTCTATATAGCAGCTTGCTATCTAAGGAAGAACCAAAGAAGGTAGAAGAAGCTTTGTTGGATCCTGATTGGATTTTAGCTATGCAGGAGGAGCTAAACCAATTTGAAAGGAATAAAATATGGAAGCTGGTACCCAAGCCTAAAGGAAAAAATCCAATTGACACCAAATGGGTATTCAGAAACAAGATGGATGAAAATGGCATAGTGGTCAGGAACAAAGCTAGATTGGTTGCTAAGGGCTATTATCAACAAGAAGGAATATATTTTGATGAAACTTTTGCTCCTGTTGCAAGACTTGAAGCCATCAGAATTTTCTTAGCCTATGCAGCCCATGCCAATTTCAAGGTCTATCAAATGAATGTCAAGAGTGCTTTTCTAAATGGAGATTTGGAGGAGGAAGTCTATGTCAGTCAGCCTCCTGGTTTTGATGATCCAAATTTCCCAAATCATGTCTACTATCTTTTGAAAGCACTCTATGGACTGAAGCAAGCACCTAGAGCCTGGTATGACACTTTATCAAAGTATCTTTTGGAAAATCACTTCACAAGAGGTACTGTGGATAAAACTTTATTCTTTAAAAATGTTAATGGCTCTAGTATACTTGTTCAAATTTATGTAGATGATATTATATTTGGTTATACAGATGAAAAACTTTGCAAAAAGTTTGCCAAATTGATGCAAAGTAAGTATGAGATGAGCATGATGTGAGAACTAACTTACTTTCTTCGTTTACAAGTTAAGCAACTTAGTGATGGAATATTCATTAGTTAAACTAAATACATTCATGATCTTTTAAAGAAGTTTGATCTAATGGATTGCACATCTGCAAAAACTCCTATGGCCACTGCAACTAAGCTTGAATTAAACACTACTGAAAAGTCTGTGGATATTTCAAGTTATAGGGGTATGGTTGGCTCACTTCTTTACTTAACAGCTAGTAGGCCAGATATAATATTTGCTACATGTTTGTGTGCTAGATTTCAGGTTGATCCTAGAGAATCTCACTTAGTAGCTATTAAGAGAATTTTCAGATATCTCAAGGGAACACCAAAACTTGGCATTTGGTACCCTAGAGATTCTGGTTTCGATCTAACTGGTTATTCAGATGCAGATTATGAAGGTTGTAAAATAGACAGAAAAAGTACAACAGAAACCTATCAATTTCTAGGGAACAAGCTTGTGTCCTGGTTCGGTAAAAAGCAAAATTCAGTTTCTACTTCTACAACTGAAGCTGAATTGCTGCTGGTAGTTGATGTGCACAGATTTTGTGGATGAAAAACCGATTGTTGGACTATAGTCTACAAGTGGATAGGATTCCTATTTTCTGTGATAACATAAGTGCAATTGCCATCACTGAAAATCGAGTACAGCATTCAAGAACAAAGCACATAGACATCAAGTACCACTTCATAAGGGAACATGTAATGAATGGTACTGTGGAACTGCATTTTGTTCCAAGTGAAAAGCAGCTTGCAGATATATTTACCAAACCACTTGATGAATCCACCTTTTCAAGGTTGGTAAGTAAGTTAGGTATGCTTAATTTCTCTTGAATCATTTCGGATATCTTTGCAAGTTGCGATGTAGCCAGTAATTTAATTGATTTTTCTATTTTGGATGAAATTTTGGCTAAGTCAAAATTTACATCCCGGCGGATGATAATTATCCATCGAGTTTGATCATCCATCGGAATACAATTTATCAATAAAATCAATTATTTTTCTGGAATATTTCATAACTCGACGAATAACTGATTTATGCTCATCCGTCGAATTGTCTCAATCCTAGCCGTTAATTCTCTGAACTTTATCCATTGAGTATACTTACAGTCTGTAAGCATGACACAATGGATAAGTGACGGAATATTTACAGTTTATTTATATTTAAACGGCTATTTTAGGCAATTTTTATTGGTGACTTTATTTTACTTTATTATTTTTTACAGTTAATTTCTGAGATAGTATAAAAGCCAATTCACTTTTATTCATTTCTTTTATCATTCTGAAGATTCAATTGCTCTAATTTCTTTCCTCTCAAAAACAAACTCTCTCTCTGCAAATTCCAAACCTCTAACAATGGCACCTGTAGTGAAAATCATGTCTCAAACCGGTTATATCTATAAGAAAAACAACTTCTCAGCTTTGGTGAACAAGGAGATTCAACAGTCTGTTGACTATTACAAAATGATGGATTTTGTGAAGAACTGCAAACTCAACTATGCCATGATGGAATCACCCACCATTTACCGTGAGGTTGTTGAAGAAATATTAACAACTGCAGTGTACAACTCGACATACAAGACCATCACATTCACTCTGAAAGGTAAGTAGTTTTGCATAAATAGTGATATTATTAAAGCTTGCTTCAAGATTCCTGATAATACTGTAACTGCTCCACACACAAACCCTGACATTGTTAATATGCTTAATTCCATGGGCTATGCACTCACTACTTCTAAATTAA
This sequence comes from Apium graveolens, assembly GCF_009905375.1. NCBI lineage: Eukaryota > Viridiplantae > Streptophyta > Magnoliopsida > Apiales > Apiaceae > Apium > Apium graveolens. Next base: position 86,361,374 of record NC_133651.1, on the reverse strand, counting down.
GTGAAATTAGAAGGTTGGGTCGTAGGAAAGAATGGAGTTATCTGTGTGATGTAGTAACTAAGGTGTTTTCTGGTGAAGTTAGTAACTTTGACTCTATAAACATTTCTATGCTTAACATGCTAGTTACTGATAAGTATTTCAATTTCAGTGACATGGTTCTGTTTGAGTTAGGCTTTAAGTTAGGAGAGATCAATAAGAGAGGTAAAAATGTCTATTATGCTAGATTCTTTATGATGCTTGCTAACCATCTTATTGAAGATATTGTGATTGAGAACCCAACCAACAAGTTAAATTGTTGGGTTCAAGAAAGAAGGATCATTGCAGATTTAAACAGAGCAAACCATCACAAGGAGGTTCCCTTATACTACTTTCCAGTAATTGAGGGACCTCAGGTAAGTGAGGTAATTTCTTCTATCTCCACTCTTCCAACCTCACAAATTTCTTTGCTTTCTAGTGCTATGACAACTGTGTCAATGAACCAACAATTGCCTACCCAAGCTACCAAACCAACAAAAGTTCCTAAATCCAAAGCTAAGAAAGCCCCCTCTGATTTCTTTCAAAAGAGATCAGTTGTAAAATCCACCAAATCTAAAGAGGGGAGTGTGAAGGTGGGCAAGAAAGGTGAGGGACAGGGTGAAAATCAAACAAGCCCTAAGGATAAGGTTGGAGAGGTGAGTGTTTCCCAGCCTAGCCACACTGCAATTTCTCAACAAACTGCATTGCTTAATAAGGATATAAGCTCATTACTAGTTGCATCCTCCCAAAAGGATGTGACTATTGAACAAAGCTCTCAGCCAAGAGCACAGGCCAAGAGGGTAAGGGAGATAAGCTCACCCCAAACTTATACCAGAAAGAAGAAACCAAAAACCCTTGGGGATGCACAGGGATCGCACACTGTGTAAACTGGTGCTAAAGACCCAGTCACTGCACCTTCTCAAAGTCAGGTTGATGTGGCTCCAATAAATGTGGAGTCACAGCCAAACTCTCTCATAATTGAAGCACCTGATACACCAAATTCTCCCACACACTCATTGGATGTTGACATGATAAACACATTACTTACAAATTCTCCATCTTTAACTCTCTTGGAGAAGCCAAAAATCCAAACAAGTGAGCATCATCTTTTAGATGATTTGTTGGCTCACTTGCCTTTTCTTTGTGAGACTGTTGAGACATATGTGCCAAAATTTTCATCAATCAGCACAGAGTCAACAATAGTCTCCACTCCAAACTCAATTATTTCTTCTATTTCGATGGATATTCATCATCCGTCGAGTAGTGATTGTATCCCGACGGATAAGCTTAACAGCAGTCATCCGTCGGATAGTCAAACTGCTAACCCGATGGATATTCCTCATCCGTCGGGTGTCTCTGCACAACTTCAAATTTCTTTAATTCTTACAAGTATAGAGGAATTAGTAGTAGTGCAATCACTTTTAGGATTGAGGGAAGGGAGTGATTTGAGTGAGAGTCTGGGTTGCTCCCAAGAAAAAGGAGAGAAAAAGAGTGATCCAATGCAGTCCATTTCTTCAGGACAGGAAAAAGTGAGTGAGGGGAGTCCCACCTTAGATGGTGAAGGTGAGGGTGTGAGGGTGGGGAGCCAAGGGGAGCCCTTGATGCAAAAAGAGAGAGAGAAAATGAGAGAAATGCAGGTACAGGATGGATAAGGCTGGATATCATTTATAGTGAGTCAATGAATGCCAATGATGCAGACATTGAGAGACTAACTTAGCATCCTCAAGCTGTTATAAGTTCCATCTCTTTGGATGTTGAGGCATTTACTCATCCTGTTCCAGCATATCAAATTTTGGATTGACAGGGCAATGAAGATGCAGAAAGGATACTGAACTTGGTGCACACCACTCAGTCAATACAGAGAGCTAAGGATTCCATCACAGTTATGCCACCTAGAGCTGATGATGATGTTGACTATGGGACTGGGGAATCTGCCGATTTCTTTGGTGATGCAAGTGAAGAGGGGTCACTGGACATAGGGGGAGAAGTAGGCCCTAGTTCCAGATCTGGTATGCCATCTTGGGCATTTTCAAAGCAGTGTGATGAACACTATTTCAAGACAACCCTGATTCAACTTATAAGTCAGACACATTCTGCTCTTCAAACCATAACAAATGCCAGCACCAAGAAGCTCCTACAAGCACACCTTGCTTCTCTTCAATTATAATAAATCCAAGGCTTTCAACATACTCAGGATGTCACTTCTATCAAAGGTGAAATTGATCAAATGAAAAGGGACATTTCTAAAAGATTGGATTCTAAACTTCCAGAAGCTATAATGCTTGACATTAAGAGACAACTCAGGAAGAATTCTGATCTTGCCACAAAGATAGATTCCTTGGATACCAGAATGACAGCATTGGAAGCCTCTCTAACATCTATATATCTATATCAGGCATAACAAACAGACTTGCTCCAAAGGCTAGTGGCTGCACAAACCCCTTCCTCTACTCAACTTGCTGATAACAAAAAGGGGGAGAAAGAAACCTCTTCAAAAGGGGAGAAAAAAAGCTCAATTGTCTTATTCAGTCAAGGGGAATCAATAAGTGGGGGGAGCAAAAAGTGTTAAACATAAAAGTCAGCAAAGTGATTGTGCCAATAATTGCTTTCACAAAGCCACTAATGTTGGATAGTATTGACCTAATCCAAAGAGCAGCTGAAAAGCTTTAATTGAAATCAAATTCTAAGATGATTGATATTACAGCCTTAGAGAAGGAAATAAAAGAAAAATGGAGGAAGATAGATGCAGATATCCAACAAAAGTTTGGGCCAATTCAGAATCCAGACAAAGTCTTCAATCATCACTCTAAAGTCATGAAAATTTCTGCAAATGACATAAGTATGAACTATCTGGAAAAAGGTCAAACTTCCTGAATCAAGTCTCCAAAGAAAGATCTCATTATGAAGGCCAAAAGGAACTATCCTAAGTTTTCAGATAAGAATCCTATGGATACAGTGTTTGAAACACCTAAGTCAGATGAGAAGAAGCTGTTAGCTAGGTCTATTACATTCTACAAGGATCCATCTGATTCAGCATTGAAAAGAAGAATTTCTAAAATTTACAGAAATGGTAAGGAGATTTATGTGGTGGTTGGACACCCACTATTTTGAAGCTAAGAAGGAAGAGAAAGAAAGAATCAGGATAGAAAAGAAGTAAGCTGCTTTGGAAACTAAGAAGCAAAAGCAAAAGAAAGAACAAGATGTTATCTTGGCCAAGCTTCAAGCTGTAAAAACCACAACAGAGCTTCATGTACAACCAACTGTAATTACTGAACCTAAGGATCTGAAAATGCAAGAAGTATCACAACAGGAAAGAAGATTTAGATACAAACTCCATTCTAAGAGGAAAGTGAACTTTAATGATGAGGAATTGGAAGACCAATTTCCCAAAAAGCCTACAACTACAACTCAGACATCAAAACCCTCAGTAGTATTTGAAGAATTCAAAGTGGTTGATCCAACAAGAAATATTCATGGTGAACCAATTGTTCCCAAGAATGAGCCAGTAGACTGGGATAGTTTACCAATACATGAGCTAAATTTTCCCATCTTCAAGACAAAGAAGACAAAGACTAGAGTTAGTAAGAAAGTGAAGCATGTATCTCTCAGATCCAAAGCTCTAACCAAATCCCAACCCACAGTAAACAAGGGAGACATGTTGTACATCTGTGATATCAAGGAGTTTTCTGACATCAACCTTTACTTAGATGAATTGGAAGAAGTTAGTGGAATTGATGCTTATAGACATCTTCCTGAAAGCCTGGTATTCAAATACAAGGGAGGAAGAGAGTACACATGGCCACTTCACAGGATTCTCCTAGAAAGCCAATCTGTGCTGATAAAGGTCTACTCATCATTCAAAAAGAACTTTAGTTACAATGTGACTGCAAGAAGACAAGTTCTAAAGAAGATTGAGGAGCTGAGGAGTATTAGAGCCAAAGATGCACTTCCGAGAACTCTATATATTCCCTTTACAGGAAAGAAAGTGCATCTCAGGCCCTATTGGCTGATGGAATTCAAGGATGAAAAAGGGGTTTGAAGATTTTTCAGATTGGAGGACCAATTGAGTATTTCTAGCAATGAGACTCTTTTGGAAATGCAGGAAATGCTAGATCTCTCAGAAGCTGGTGAACTTGAATTCCACAAACAACTTCAGAATCAAATTGAAGAAAACAACAGAAGGCTTGGGAAGAAATCCAGACAATCAAGGAAATAGATCTATCTGCTCAGACTAGAGGAGCACCTTGATAACAATTGTGAGCAATTTCTTTGTGTACTTTGCAATGTTAAACTTTCAGCAAGTTGTAGCACTTATCAGTTTTATCTACTATTTTTCAACCTGTATGTTTAGGATGTTTTGTTATCATCAAGTTTTTCTTAATTTATGGCTACAACTCTAGTAGACATAAATTGGGAGAGATTGTTAGGAATATGTTGTTTACTTGATGATAAGCTAAACAAAACACCTTAGTAGATTTAACTTAGTGAATTTTGTAGCACCCGACGGATAATCAATTATAGTCCCGACAGATGATTCAATATAGTCCCGACAGATGAGTAATTGATATCCACCGGGTGAGTAGCTTATGTAACAATAAGTCATGTAGCACATTTTTGCAAACAACTTTGTATAAGATTCTGTAGTAGCTTATAAATCATGTAGACTACTAGTAGATGTGCAGAATAGGTTGATTAAATGTAAATATAAGATGTCTTGTAATTTTGCATAAATGAAATAGAGTCAAGTGATAAATGGCTACCCGACGGATGATCAACAAGGCTACCCGACGGATGATCAATAAGGCTACCCGACAGATAACAAGCATGTACCCGACGGATGATCAATTCAAATATCTGTTGACAGTGACAACACAGTCACATGCGTTGGGAGTTTGCAAAAGGAATGTAGTAGCCTGTTTAGAAGGTTTTTAAGAACAAAGAAGCATTACCATTTCTATGCTAGTTTGAAGATATTCAAAGATGCTGGAGTAGAGTAGTGAAGCAGCATGGAGTTAGACTTGATAGGTTTTGTTTTATTATCCTGTCTTATTACCATGTAAACTTGGTGATATATAAACCAAATGTAGCTAGTAGAACAGACTGACTAACAAACAACTAAGAAAACACATTTTTAGCAGAGAAACATTTGTAAGCTGTATTCTGTAGAATTTCTCTGTAGTTTTGTTTGTTCACTTGTACAAGCAGCTGTGAGCTATTCAAGCCTCACAGGATTCTCTTGATATATATATATATATATATGGTGGATACATTCAAATCCATCTAAATGTTTTAAAGACTTATGTTTTTATTACTTGTGTTTTGATTTATATAATTCTTTCATTCCGCACTTTGCAAATCAAACACATATATATTATTGAATTAGAACCATTTTTCATAAATCTTAAAAAGAAGCCAGAATTACATTCAACCCCCCTCCTTCTGTAATTCTTGTTGTATTGTTAGGGAATAACAACACCAAAACCCCCTCCACCAAAACTTTCCAATCCTTCAAACTCCAAAAAGTTTCTTGAACTCGTCAAAAATGTCCAACCAGGCACTTGTTTTGATGTGAATGGTGAAGTAGAGTTCTTAATTAGAAGGGCTAGGTGGGATGGTCTTATGTATAACCTAGGTAAACACTACTACACACACCTCATGGGAGAGTTCTATTGTAACATGAATATCATAAAAGGGGTAGATGGTATACTGCATTTCACTACATCAGTGAACAAAAAGGTCATTTATGTTGATAATAAAAGCATTAATAGGGCACTGTATTTACCTTTGCATTTGTGTGAATTGCCTTGTGAGGATATCTTCTCTCTGTATGTTTTTAACAAATCTGAATTTGAACTAATGCTTGGCAATTTTTGTAAATCTGATATTCCTGATGGTCTCTGTGATGTTAATTATGGTATTCATTTCAAATACTTCACTGGCACATTTCAGCATCTTACTCTAATCATTAGGGAAAATGTTATGCCAAAACCAAATCAAAGTAAGTACTTTGATTTCTTTGATATGAAAATCTTGTATCTTTTTTGCACTAACAAAATCCACTTCAGTTAATCTTATGTTATTCTTCTAAACATGACCAATGCACATCTTGTAGATTATATGCCTTATGATATGCTAATCTCATCTTTCTTTGCACTTTGCAACATTAACATGCCTGAAGCATTTTCTAATCCTGCTGATTCTCAAATCACTAATGAACACATTAGGCCACAAGTGCCCCTGATACACTGTGAGCCTCAAGAGGCAACTCCCACAGTTATTCCTCAATTCATAAGAGAGGAAGATGTGTTTCTGTCTAAGTTTGAGTCTGTCAAAATCATGTTTCATGAGTTAAAACTTGAACTTAAGAGGGTTAAGGAAGAAAATAATGAGATTAAAGAAAAAGTAGGAGAGTTAGAGAGTCTCACTGCCTCTTGTAAATATAGGATTGCATATTTAGAGCATTTGGCTAAATCTACTCTAGGAACTCCTTGCATGAATAATCATGACATTGTCTCTTCCTTTCAAGTCCCTATGCATGATAACACTGCTATGATTCATGATTTACAAGAAGTTAATGTGGGTGCTAAAGGTCAACTGATTGATAACTTGCCTGATTTGGTTCATATCTGTGATGCTGATGGAAATATGATTGGTTAAGTTTGCTTGATTCTGTTGTTTGATAAAGTCTGTTTTGTGATGTTGTACTGGTACTTGCTGTTATGTACCTCTTTTTCTATTTTCTGATGTATTTGTACTTTGTAAGGATTCTGTGTTGTCTGTTGGTATGTAATATTTAAACTCTGTTGATCTTTGAATTTCGAAAGTGTATGCACTTCTCTGGTTTGTAATGACTTAAAACAGGTTCAGGATTTTGTTCTAAATAATCAGTGAACCACACTGATTATTGAGAACACTTTTGGTAATATATCATGGCTTGTTTTATTGCAACTGGGTAAATCTGTCTTTATCTATCTTATGCAGGAACAATGTTTACACTATCCTGTTTTCTATTCTAATTGTGATAAAACTGCTAGTATAGTAGTAAGTTAGTAATTTGATAAGAGTCAGTCATGTTTTGTCAGAATCATTCTTGTTACACTCTGCCATGTCCAGTATCTTGTAGTATTTAGTAACTTCTGATTTATACTTAAAAGAAATATTTACAAAATCAGAAGTCAAAATATATGTCTTCATTAACCATTATACAGAATTTTTCAATGAACTTAAATTGATGAAAAATCTCATGTATTTACTATGACCAGATATTTTAAAATACATATGTTATCTGTCTTTAACACCCTCTGTGTATTACACAGACTGAAAGATTACCAAAGGGTGGTCCTTGTATTATATATAACTGACATGCAGAAAACTCAAGTGTCCCTGATTAACTCCAGAAGAACAGAATGGAAAATTTGATTCCCTTGAATTCCAGCAAGAGCTTTTCACAGTATACAAGGAACACAACTTGACTTCCTAAGCAACCCGTCAAAATCCACAAGGTAGAACAGGTATAAGTTTTCAACCTCTGCTCATTTTACTTCACATACACACACTAGATTGATGTATTGTGTTCCAGTCTCAAACCAATCCTACTATACCTTTTGTGCAAATTGAATGTATAAAAGATATTGAGTATCATTATTGTGGATTTATATATATTGTATTTGGGATAGGTTGTTTAGAAATATGGAGTTCTTAGAATGTATTAGCTTTCCAAAATGTATAGTCTGGTACTTAGATCTGGAATAGAAATAGAGTGTATTAGTGTTAGATGTTGTAACATGAAAATAGCCAGCAAAGTCAATTGACAAAATAGTATGTCTTAGATCTCAAACTTTGTAACATGAACATAGATTGTTTTAGCGATAGTTTTTGTAACTTGTGATTGAAAAAAAAATGTATTCTAGATTGTAAAACACCAAGGTCGTGTTTTCATGAATCATGTTAAGTTACAGAAGAATAAAATTGGCTTTATACACAATCTGTCCAAGTTACCTGCATATAAGAAATCTGTACAAACTGAAATGTACATGCTAAAAATAAAATGACTGATCATTGATATAAGAGATGGCTAAATCACACTATCATAAATGCAAGTCTACTTATAAAAACTGTTTGACTACAATCTTTGGAAAAATTGAAAAGGGACTCACTACTAATAGATATAATCAGAATTGGATCTTAGAACTTACACCCTAATATATCCTTGTCTCAATCAAAGTGCATCTTATAGTCTTAATTCTGAATCCATGTTTATTTTTCAAACCATACATGCATAAACATTTCTTCTCTTGCTAAATTCCTAAAGTGAATACTATGCCTTCAAAGATTAGAGGAACTATTTGTTTAAATCTATATAAATACTCTTTTTAGCATGTCCCAAACAAAAGGGGAAGAGAAATTAGACCTCTCATTTTTCAATATTTTAGAATATTGATATCTTTTTGATATACAAGGATCTATATGTGCTTCTATTTTTATGATAAATCTAAAAAATCATCTTGCAGGATTTTTAAGAAAGGAGCTTAAAATCTTCTAAGAGTTTAAATGTTTTATGTGAAAAATACTTTTAAAAATTCATGCATACACCAAGGGGAAGCACACACTGATAATTTTATGTTTGTTTGGAAAATACCAAAAAGGGGAAGATTGAAAGGATATCTTTGATATATTATTTATTTTGGTATTCGTATGATTAAACATAAAATTAAGAACACATAGATCCTCTCCATTAGGACATAAATTTAATTGATCCAAATCAAACTCAAAAAGTCAAACTAGCAAAATCATGTCTTTTAAATAGATAATAGAGATATTCCATTCTTGCAAAATATCAAAACTATATCTTTATGGAATATATCTCTAAGGCAATATGATCAAAGAAGAAATATCAAGATATGATATTTCTTAGATATGTGTTGCAACAGGAATATGGCAACAACCCCGAATAAGGAATATATCAGAATTATTCTTTAGAGGTCTCGTGGTATATCAAAAATATTTAACTCTTCACTCTAAAATATATCTGTAAATATATCACATAGTTTTTATTCAAAGTTTATTAATATCCAGTTTTGTAAATCATTTATGTATACTTACAGTAATTTTCTCCCGGTTCATAAAATCAGAATTTCTCGGAGAAAATAATTCAAAAATACTAGAACACATTTTCTATCATCCAAATATATTTTATATATTAGGAAATATGTTTTAAGTAATTATTCAAGTCAAAACTTTGGTCAAAAGATCCATCTCCTTTATTTCAAGACCAATGATATTTTCACTCGGAAGAAAGGCTGACAGAACAGTTTTATTTTTAGATAAAATACTTCCAAATGCTAGAATTACTTGAAATTTGGTATGGATCATTTAAATGGTATTTTTTAACTATGGTAAAAATTTTGTAGCATTCAGAGAATTTTTGTCCGGGCACAAAAATCGAGGTAGTTGGTCCCACAGTTGACCTAGTTACCATTGACTAAAGTTGACCAAAACTTGCAGGACATCATTTTATATTATTTAAGTATTTATAATATTTTTTATGGTATTTATTTAGGAGTTTTTAAGGTGGTCATAATTAATGGTGTTTAATCCTTAAATAAAGTGGTTAAACAATGATTAAAAGAAAAAGGAAAATATATATTTATTCAAATATATCATCTGAGTTTTTGAACCCATAAATTTTTTTGTCTCATATGGCAAGTTGAAACGAAACACACTTTGCTTTTCATGTCATCAATCCAAGTGACATACACCATCCACCATCCATTTTCCTCAAATCTCCACCATTCAATCCACCCAACTTCTCCTATAAATAAACCCCCACCCCAACCCATTTTCTTCAATCAAAAGAGCCACAAAGTTTCTGGGATTTATCAAGAAGTGCTTCTCTTCATCTCTTTTAAATTCTATACACATACTTCTTCTCAAAAACCTTCTCTCTCTTCTATATACTTACATATATACAAGGTTTTTGAAACCCAAGCTTAGCTTCACCCAACCAAGCTTTATCCCACCAAGTGAGCTCATCCACTACCACTTTCCGGCCTCCCGAAGGGCTGCCCAAGTTCGACCAAAGTGACAAAATCCGGCCGAACCTCCGGCAAATTTTTCCGGCGAACTTTTCCGATCGTTCTTCAAAAGTGGTAACTTTTAGCTTCTTATTTGAGTTCTTTTTGTTTGAGCTTTGTACTTAATTTCTCTACTTCATCTTAAGCTCTAATACAGAGCTTTGTACTTAATTTCTCTACTTCATCTTAAGCTCTAATACAAGATCTCTTATAAACAAAGTTCTCAAGAGAACTAAGATTCAAACTCGAAATTCGAATAAGTACTTGATCTTCACATAAATCATCTCAAAAAAAAGATCTATAAACAAAAGTACTATATCTCCAAAGGGGAGATTATATTTGACCCAAGTTCATGAGTTAGTCAATTATATTTATTATTGGACCTTGGCTAACAATTATTCGTGCACATAAAATATTACGAAGTAAAGTTTTAATCCCTTCTAACATCTTTAGTGTACCGGGGGATTATAACTCGATCTATAAACACTTCGTAATTTGTCAAATATCAAAACGGATTAAGTTCACGAGTTAGCCAATTAATTGCACTTTATTTAAATGGATCTTGGCTAACACATTTCATGCACATAAATTATTACGGAGTATAGTTTTAATCCCTTCTAAAATCTTTAGTGTTCCGGGGGATTATAACTCGATCTATAAACACTTCGTAATCATCCGTTAAAATTAAGGATAAATCAAATCCACGAGTTAGCCAATTAATTTCACGCTATTTAATTGGATCTTGGCTAACACATATCGTATATATAAACAATTACGAATCATATCGTATAAGCCCCTTCTAACATCTTTCAGTGTTCCGTGGGGTTATAGTACGATATCTATAAAATACTCGTTATTATTCGTCCAAACTTCGAAAGCACAATCTTAAGCCAATTACTTGCACCTAACTTATTTAGATCTTGGCTAAGACTCATAAATCTTATAAACGTGCTTGAAGTTAAAATAGTATACTTTGACCTTATAATCGTCAATATACAAGTATACCTTAAAACCTTAAGTTGATATACTTAAAGGTAAAATTACAACTCCGAGATTGTAATTAAAGTATTCTTCGATCTATAAATACTTAATCGAAAGAAGAATAATGATAAAGAAGTCATAATCCATAAGTGCCTAATATAAATAGACTTCTCATATTACTCCACAACTTTATTAAATCTATAAAAGAGTAATTATAATATACTTGACCATCTTGTAGTATTCTATGTCAAATATAACTAATTAGTTTTAATATTCTTATTTGGATATTATACTACTTGTGGGCTAGTACAGTAACATACTAGTTCAAAACAAACCTTTCTCTACTTGTTTTGTTTCGTGGATTGTCTTATTAGTTTTCTAGTGAGGTGAAGTGACGTGAGGTGATTCTCGTTATAAGACCCAAGTCCTAGACCTACTAACGGGGAGTTAGTAGTCTTCACACCGAGAAGAAGAGGAAAGACCCAAGACCGGATCACTAAGATCCAAGACCGACAAAATCTAAGGAAGCTAAAGTCCACACAAAGGCTCTACAACAACTTTGAAGAAATAGCGGGGAGTTATTGTCTAAGATAAGTTGTGTAGGTATTACATTTATTTTGAGGTGGTGACCCTTGTGTTACGCACCAAGATAAATACTTGTAAGGGTGTAAAGGCTTCTCCGCCTACTAAAGGAGTGATTTTATTATAAGGAAAAATCCCGAGTCCGGGAGAGGAGCTCGGGGACTGGAGTAGGGGTGAGCGAATCTATTAGAGGTTGCATCATCGCGAACCAGGATAAAATCACCGTGTGGTATTTTTTTTGCTTGCACTTTATTTTCCGCACATAAACTGCATAATCACTCGATAAAGTTTTAAAAAGGGATAAATTATTTTAAAATGCCATAATAATTTTTAAATTGGTAATTAAGCTATTCAACCCCCCTTCTAGCTTAAAATAGCCCTCTTATGGGACCTTACAAAATGTCCATGGAATATGATATGCAGTTCTATATCTCTAAGTACGTGACTTAGAAATGAGATTATGAGAATAGTATTAATATTCCTAAAGGTCCCTAGTCGAGTATTATTATTAAGGGACAATAATAATGGATTAAGACTGGTGTGTTTGTTGACTGATGATCACATCTCATTGATCATAGGTATGATGATACTAAAGTTAAAAAAAAACAGGAAGATGTATATGTACATGGTGTTGGACAGACCCAATGTGAGATTCTACATGTCTGTTGTGTCATAAGTAATTCTCACATTGATAATGATGTAATGGTCCTTAGACCTGTAGTCATTATATATCTATACGAGAATTAATATACACTGATTCCATTAAATGTTGTCCTTGACCGGGTAATGATAACAGTGGACATTGGGTATATTATGAATCGTATGAGAAATATGAATGTTCTAGATGGGATTTAACCCTCCTATTTTAGGACCGATATTATTGGCCTTTTGTGTGAGCTACACTATGAAATGTGTGGCCACGCTCAAGTGTTAATTTGATATGATAGTCTACTTATTGATTAAGGAAACTTGGATTAAACTATGATGAGGATGACACATTACACGCCTCTAGTTTAATCTATAATATTTGGTTAAAGGGATTATATTACATTGTGCATTATTCATGAAAGGTTTAATCGATCACTGATTCAATTATTATTACTTAGGTAGCAAAGATGTATTATTAGATGCCGCTCATTGTTTACAATTTTAAATTAGATTTTAAATTTGTTGCCAACGTAATAATAACCTATAGGGTCACACACTAAGAATGCTTGAAGGATTATTTAATTTAAATTAGATTTAAATTATATTAAAGTAATTCAAATTATTTATAATATTAATTAAGTATGACTTAATTAATTAGATAAATATTGATATTCAAATTTACTAATATTAATTATTAAATTCATTTGTTAAATAATTAAGTGTGACTCAATTATTATACAAATAGGAATTTCGAATTAATAATAACTCCTAATTAGTTAAGAGTTATAATTCTTATTATACTCTCGATATAATATCTCTTGTGTGGCTGATTTTGTATGCAAGACTTTTACTAAAACCCTAGCCCACCAAGAGAGAAGATGGAGAGAGCAAGAAGAAATGGGTTTGTGCTAGTACACATCCAATCCTTGAGTTCAAGCATTCGTGTGGATACCGATAGAGCGTAGATCGCGAGAGCGGGATGCGTGGTGATTGAACAATATTTGGATCTCCATTATTCAACCAATTTGTAAAGCTTCGTAAGGTAAAAAATATGATCTACGAATTAAATATCTGTTTTTGCATGGATCCTGCGGTGGGTTTCGAAATTTATGGTTTTTCACATTTTTAATTACTATTTCTGTTACGTTTATGTGCTTGAAACCCTTCACAGGCCTGGCTGGTTTAATCTGCAACACATGCCTCATGTTCCTCATACCATGGACACGCACTCACTTCATGACTCTATCCACGATTGTAATAAGAATTTTGTAGTCTTGGAATGAAGTGAGGGCGAATGGGGGTTATACTTCAGGCGCGATTTCAGCAGCCAAGTGGATAATGCCCCCTACATCCTCCATGTTATAGATGTTGAGCTTCACGACATTGATTGCCTTATTGATGACAACAGGAAAACCCCTTATTGGGAGTTTGTCATGGAGACCAAGCTTGTCGAGGCTGGCATTACCAGCCTCTCTAGAGAGGGTATTTATTTTTATTTTATCTCAACTTTGTTCAAATTTGTTCTTATATCAACACTTCTTTCATTACATTTCAACCGTTGAGGCCCTAGACGTGATGATTGACAATAACGACCAGATCACGGGAAAGATGGCTAGAGAAGCAGCTAAGCAGACTAACCGCATCCCCAAGGTTCCAGGTTTCCTCGAGGCCTATGGCTCTGGAAAGAAGAGGCTCAAATATTTTTATTGAAATTTGAAAACCCCCTCCGAACCTTCACGGGGGATGTCCACCAATGCCTCGGTGTTTCGGAGTCCGACCTTTGCTCTTGAGTGGTCAATGAACTGCATTACTCCTCCAGACCTACTTCACGTCTCTTCGGCTGAGAAGTTTCTCAAATCCGAGGTGTTGGGGGCTCATGCCTTGTACCAGGTATATTTCGACTTGCATATATTTTCATTCAAGTATACTTTTTTCAGAATTTTCAAGAAGTTTTCACGGGAAGGTCAAGGAAAATCCTTCTGGAGGCCCTGGACCATCCCTTCAGGAGGTCTTGGTCGGCCTTAAGGCCTTCATATGGCCTACTCAGCCCTTCTCGGTCTTGGTCGGCCAGGATCACTCTTTTGAGAAGGTCTTAGTTGGACGGGACTCTATGTGTTCGGGACTTGGCCTTCTGAGTCTTAGTATCTTAACTTCTGTGTGAGTTAGTCCTTTTATGACTTCTCTTTGTGTTTTCTTTGTCAGGACAATGCCTAATTCCTTGCATCCTCTACTCAGATTATCAAGATAAGGAGTGACTATGCAGCGCTGCTAACTTCCATGAACAAGATGAAGATCTCCTCAGATGAATGGGAATCTAATGCTCATCAGGCGGAAGCCAAGGTTGTTGTGTTGGAGAAGAAATGCTCCAAGAAGGTGAAGAGGAGAAATATAGAGTAGAGGAAGCTTAGGGACGTGTATCACAAATCACAGGAGTTTAACCAGATGATAGATGACCAAATGCGCCTCGTGAACTTGGCCTTAGGATGGCAAAGGGGCGTTAAAGCCGTTCATAGCTTGTATGTGAACGTGGTCGATCCGAGTCTCTTCACTTGCCCCCGAGAGATCCCTGTGTTAGATATGTTTGATAATGTCATGGCTAATATGATTTATGTTTAGTTTTCAGATCTTACTTAAACAGGAATAAATCAGTACTTACTGGAAGTCAGGACTTAAGGATATCAGTACTTATATTATCAGGAGATAATCATCAGAAGTTAGATATCAGAACTTAAGTACTGAAGGAAGTTCAGATAAGCACAACAGCTGATTAAGGAAAGAAGATCGAGACAAACACAAGAAGAGATATGCATGAAGAAGGAATTATATGAAGAATAGAATACTTGGAAGAAAAGATATCTGATTGATATATTTTAGGAAGCAGAAATATATTCCATATCAATTAGCAATTATCTTGTAACTGTGTAGTATATAAACACAGATATAGGGTTTACACTATAAGTGTTATCATTATCGAAAATATTATTCGTTGTAACCCTAGCAGCTCTCGTGATATTTGTTCATCACTGAGAGGTAACAGTTCTATACTGTAACAGAGTTTATTGTTTCAATAAAGTTTGTTTTCTGTTACTTGAGTTATTAAAGTTCGATTTGATTGTACTTTACACTGTATTCACCCCCTCTACAGTGTGTGTATGGCCTAACAAGTGGTATCAGAGCCAATTTGTTAGCGTACAAACATTTTAAGATCCAAATACAATCATGTCTGAAACAGAAACTCCAACTAAGCCCACCAAAACTGAAGAACCTCCAAAGACACAAATTCAAAGCCGATATGAGACCATCAGAGTTCCCACATTGAGACCATCTGAATATCCCATATGGAAGGTGAGGATGACCATGTTTCTGGAAGTGACAGATCCAGAATATCTTGATAGAATCAAGGAAGGGCCTCACAAACCAACCAAGCTCGCTGTTGTAGTTGCAGGTGAAGCAGCAAAGACTGTACCAAAGGAGAAGAGTGATTACACTGCTGAAGATATTGCATCAATTGCTAAGGATGCTAAGGTACGACACTTACTGTATAGTGCCATTGATAATGTAATGTCAAACAGGGTAATAAACTGCAAGACTGCAAAGGGGATATGGGATGCCCTGGAAACAAGGTGTCAGGGAACTGATACGATTAAGAAGAACAGGAAGACAATACTCACTCAAGAGTATGAACACTTTGACTCAAAGGCTAATGAGTCATTGACTGATTTATATGATAGATTTGTCAAACTCTTGAATGATCTGTCACTGGTTGATAAGGAGTATGATCTTGAAGATTCAAACCTTAAATTCCTGTTAGCTCTTCCTGAATGCTGGGATTTAAAGGAAACAACAATAAGAGACAACTACAATCTTGATGAAACAACTCTTGATGAAATCTATGGAATGCTCAAGACTCATGAACTTGGGATGGAACAAAGAAGTAAGAGGAAAGGAGGAAAGTCAAGAACAGTTGCTCTTAAAGCTGAAGAAGAATCCCCCAAAGCACCTACCTCAAGGAAAGACAAGGGTAAAGCTCTTTTCATAAAGTATGATACTGAGTCATCAAGTTCTGAAAGTGATGATGACTCGGAATCTGAAAGCCTACCTGAGACGGATGCTGATGAAGAGATGATGAAGCTGTGTGCTCTTATGGTGAAAGGGATCACAAAGATTGCATACAGAAAGTTCAGGAAGGGAAAGAAGTTTTCCAGGAAAGGCACAAGTTTTGATAAGAAGAATTTCAGAAGATCTGAGAGCAGAGGACGAAAGTCTGACAGAGGAGATTATACAAATGTCAAATGCTATAACTATGGTGAGAAAGGCCACATATCTCCTGATTGCAAGAAAGTGAAGAGTGACAAAGGCAAGGCTCTTGTCACAAAGAAGAAAAGCTGGATAGACACCTCAGATTCTGAAAGTGAGGAGAATTATGCCTTGATGGCAAATGCTGAGAAGGCAAGTGTTGAAAGCAGTTCTGAAGCTGCTGAATCAAAAGTACCTCAAACCACTTATGCCTTTCATACTGATGATATTAATGAGTTGAGAAGATATCTTAAAACCATGTTTGTTAGTTATAGAGATCAAACTCTAACATGTGAAAGATTAACTTCTGAAAATCTTGCTTTTAAGAAAAGAAATGATTTCTTAGAAAAGGAGTTAGTTATGTTCCATCAAACTCAGAAAGATAGAGATGATGCTTTTTATGTTAGGGATGAAGTGATAAAAATGAATGAATCTCTAAAAACTGAGTTAGAAAAGGAAAGAGAGGTTATCAGGACTTGGACTAACTCTGGCAGAATAACTCAGAATTTGTTAAGTAGTGAAAACTGGAAAGAGGGCTTAGGTTATGGAGAGTATAAGAATGATAAAGGAACTGTAAAAATTAAGCCTGTTGTTGTTAAGCAAAAGCCAATGTTAAAACCTGTTAAGTTTGTAGTTGTAAAGTCTGATAATGAGAAATCAGAAGTTAAAAAGGGGTTAACTTCTAACAAACTAAAACAGGAAAAGACAGTTGAAGTAAACATAGGCTTAATGACTAAGAAGCAGCTTAAGCATAAGCTGAAAGATGTTAAGAATGCAAACAAGGTAAAATCACTTAAGAAAAATAGGAATGGAAAGGAAGGTGTGAATAAAAGCAATGATTATAAACCTGTTCCTAAAGCTCCTAGGAAAACGTGTCATAACTGTGGAAGTTCTAACCATCTGGCTTTTTTTTGCAGGAAGAATAAGAACATAAACTCCTTACCTTCAAAGTCAGGAGTTAAGAGTCAGTCTGTTAGTAAGCCACAAAATCCTTGTTTTCATTGTGGTAGTTTATGGCATTCCATTTATACTTGTAAGGAATATCATAGTTTGTACTATGATTATTATCAAATAAAACCTTCTTTAAAGAAAGTTTCCATTGTTCCTTCTAGTGTAAATTCTGACTCAAAGTCTGATAGTGTAAATTCTGATAAGAAAAATGTTAACATAAACTCTAATGCTAAAGCCGCTGCAAATGTTAACAAACTTGATAAGGCCAAAGGATCCAAGCAAGTCCGGGTCCTTAAAACTAATCATTAGTGGTCTTTGTGATTGCAGGGCAACAGGAAAAACATCCTAGTTCTGGACAGTTGATGTTCAGGATATATGACTGGAAATAAAGCCCTACTATCAGACTTTGTGGAGAAAGCTGGCCCAAGTGTTTCTTATGGAGATGGCAACATTGGAAAAACATTGGGATATGGCAATATCAATCTTGGGAATGTCATCATTAAAGAAGTAGCTCTGGTCTCAGGACTTAAACACAATTTGCTGAGTATAAGTCAAATCTGTGACAGAGGTTATCATGTTGATTTCTTTGAAGAACACTGTGAAGTTGTGAGTAAATCTACAGGCAAAGTTATTCTGAAAGGATACAGGCGTGGTAACATTTATGAAGCCAAGCTTTCAACAAGTACTGATGGTTCTGCAATCTACCTGATGAGTAGAGCATCAATTGAAGAAAGCTGGAATTGGCACAAGAAACTCTCTCATTTAAATTTTAACAATATAAATGAGTTGGTCAAGAAAGATCTTGTGAGAGGACTGCCAAAGTCTGTATTTGCTCCTGATGGCCTTTGTGATTCTTGTCAGAAGGCTAAACAAAGAAAATCCTCATTCAAGAGCAAGACTGAATCATCAATTCTTGAGCCTTATCACCTACTACATGTTGATCTATTTGGTCCAGTAAATGTCATGTCTATTGCAAAGAAGAAATATGATTTGGTCATAGTGGATGAGTTCACCAGATACACATGGATGTATTTCTTGCACACAAAAAGTGAAACTGCATCTATCTTAATTGATCAGGTCAAACAACTGGATAAATTGGTCAAAGATTCTGTGAAGACAATAAGGAGTGATAATGGCACTGAGTTCAAGAATTTGATAATAGAAGAGTTCTGCAAAAACCATGGAATCAAGCAGGAATTCTCTGCTCCTGGAACTCCATAGCAAAATGGAGTTGTTGAAAGGAAGAATAGAACTCTCATTGAAGCTGCACGCACAATGCTTGAAGAAGCAAAGCTTCCAACCTATTTCTGGGCTGAAGCTGTGCAGACTGCTTGTTTTACTTAAAATGCAACACTCATTAACAAGCAAGGAAAGACACCATATAAGATGGTGAAGAAAAAGAAGCCAAATCTGAAGTATTTTCATGTATTTGGATGCCAGTGTTTCGTTCTTAAGACTCATCCTGAACAGCTATCTAAATTTGATTTAAAAGCTGATGAAGGAATCTTTGTTGGATATCCACTTTCCACAAAAGCCTTCAGAGTCTATAACTTGAGAACAAAAGTGGTCATGGAATCTATCAATGTCTCTTTTGATGATAAGAAGATTACTGGACTTAAAGATTTTATTGATCATGATCAGATGAGATTTGAAAATGAAGATATTGAGTTTATATAGCATCTTGTGTTAGTGTTGTTTACAATTACTAGCATAAGTGGAATGCTTGTGTGGCCTAGTGCTAGTGGGAACTCTTATATTTTTCTTTTCTATTACAAGTTTAATTATTTATATTGATTATTTAATTATTAATATAAAATATATTGAGTAAGGATTATTTTAATCATACTCTGAATATATTTTGTAATATTAATATTAATTAATCAGGATATAATATAAATAATAAGGAAAACCCATTTTGTTTATTTTTTCTGTTTTGTTACTTGGTGTACCACATATTAAACTCTGATACTGAAAATCCTGACAATATAAGTCCTGATACTGCAAACTCTGATGGATTAAACTCTGATGTTATTGAAACTGTGGTGACTACGCCAGAGGAAGATGCACCTATGCAGGGGGGGCATACTCAAGATCTTACCACATCTCAAGAAGCATCAGGACATACATCTGGCTCTTCAAGTTCTGATTCGTCAAGTTCTGATAAGCCAAGTTCTGACAGTACTGAAAATCTAAATTCTGAAGAATCCAACTCAGAGAGCATAGTTTCAGGGGGAGCATCAGAAAATGAAAATGAAGACAGCATGGATCATGGGGGAGCATCCAGTTCTAGAGAAAACCTTCCATCTGCAAGGAAGTGGACTAAATCACATACACCTGATTTGATAATTGGAAATCCTGATGCAGGTGTCAGAACTAGAACAGGTACTTCAAATGAATGTCTTTACAATTCTTTTCTTTCTCAGACTGAGCCAAAGAAAGTGGAAGAAGCTCTTCAAGATGCTGATTGGGTGCAAGCAATGTAGGAAGAGTTAAATGAATTTGAAAGAAACAAAGTCTGGACCCTAGTGCCAAGACCAAAGAATAGATCTGTTGTTGGTACAAAATGGGTATTCAGAAACAAAACTGATAGTGATGGCATAATTACAAGGAATAAGGCAAGGCTAGTTGCAAAAGGATATTCTCAACAGGAGGGAATTGATTATGGGTTAACATATTTCAAAATCCCTATTTACTGTGATAATCAAAGTGCTATTGCTATGACAGGTAATCCAGTTCAACACTCAATGACAAAGCACATCAGCATCAGGTACCACTTCATCAGGGAACATGTGGATGAAGGTACAGTGGAATTACACTTTGTTCCAACAGATCAACAACTAGCAGATATCTTCACCAAACCATTGTGTGAAGCTACTTTTACAAGATTGGTAAATGAACTTGGAATGGTTTCAGGTTCTTTTTCTAAATCTGCTTAGTTTTGTTCTGATGCATCAGACTTTATGATCAGTATTTACAGAAATTACTCTCTTTGTGTATTCTGTGCTTAATTGAAAACTTGTTTAAGTACTGACTGTTGTCTGATGTAACTTTCTAAACTCTGATAGTGATATGTCTGTTTATGTAACTATTCAATCCTATGAGGATACCTGTGCTAGATGTTGTCCTAGTAGTCTTTAATAAACTAGGGATCCCATGTTAGAAGTAATTATTTATGTGGAAATCTATTGACAGAAGCAAATTCTGATATTGAGCTTAGTTGAGTTTACTTTGTCTATCTTATTACTAAGTCACAAACTAGAATAATGCTTCTCATCTGTTAAGTTCTGATGCTAGTAAATCTGTTGAATGTCCTAAGTGCTGATAAACCTCTCTTATCAAAAGAAAAAGAAAAGAATCAAGGATTAAAATCAGGTACTCCTTTGAGATCTAGAGTAAAAAATGTGGAAGGAACGACCCAAGTGTATTGCTGGTATTAAGTAAATATGCATCAGAAAAGCAAAATATTTTCTTGGTGACTTTTCACACTCTATGGTTACTGGAGAAATACTCTGATAATAGCATAAATTCTGATAAGCAGTCGTGACTCACTTACACTGAGAAGCCACTGTAAAATGGAATTTAAAAAGATGCACAAAATAGTTGAGGTGGACTCAAGCATGAACTCATTCAATAGTAGGTTTCAGAATAATGACAAATTTTTAGTAAAGTTTTAGTTATGCCTTATTTCTAAGATGTACTGAAGTGAATCAGACTTTACTCTTTGTCTGATATTTAGCTTAATGCACACACTAAACACTTCATATGAATGATGAAAATTACTGTGGTGATCTATGTTATTTTAGATGAACAGTTTCTGTGTCACATTGCACAAATTCTGAGGACAAGTTCTGATTGCACGTTCTGATGATTAAGTTCTGAAGAATCTATATCAGAATTTGTGTGAGGACTTACTAAGATAGGCATTCATTTTTCGAGTTAAGAAATCATGTTCTGATAACTGTTAAGTTATGATATAAGTCTAAGTTCTGATATTAAAATCTGATCCTTTACTTGACTTATTTGTGGATAAAATCTAAAAACAGTCTCATTTTAAATCATAATATGTTTGGGTAGAATATTAACAGTCAATATCATTAGGGATAGTGGTTCATGTACATGTACAGTAATGTTTACTTGTTACTTGTGCGCATTAAACCCAGACTTACAATTCCAATGACTGTTTTTTGTCTTCCCAGTCTAGGGAGACGAGGTAGAATTAACTCTACCTGTTAGCATTAAATCTACCAGAAGGATGTACTTTTTCAACCCCAGAGGAATCAGCTCTTAAAGAGTTCATGGCTAGTTTGGGGTATGAGCAGAGTTTGGCAAAGCTTGGGCAGTTGAAACGGGCTCATATCAGAAAGGAATGGAGCTTCTTCTTTGACCGCATCACTAAAGCTTTTGGGAATAAGTGTTCAAACTTTGATGTTATCCCTATAATGAGTCAGCACATCGGGTATGCTATCATTAACCAAACTCATTTTGATTTTGCAAATACTGTGATAGGTTTTATTGGGGATAGGATGACAGAAGATAGGAATGTTGTTTACTTTGCTAGATTTTGTCAGCTTATTTATAACTACTGTTGTGCTGATAAACCCCGCCCTACCACTGATTTAACTCCATCTTTCAAAATTGCAAAACGAGCCTTTAATGATTTGGTAAATGCTGATGTTAAGAAAATGGTGGTTAGACCTTTACAGATTCCTCAATCTGTAAAACAGATCTTAGTAAATGCTGATCCTGACACCTACAGATCTGTTTATCCTGATGTTCAACCAACCACCACATCTCAAACACCACAACAACCATCAGCACATACCACTCATACTACTCAACCTACCCTCAGGACATATCTCAAATCATATCTCTCCACTTCACAGACAGCTCAACCTTCATCCTCAGCACCTACTGTGAAGTCTTCATCTTCCAAGCCAAAGAGGACAAAGATTGTTCCTCACACACTTCAGAAGAGAAGGAGGATTGTTTTGAGAGATGAATCTGATAGTGAGGAACAGGTTCCTACTTCAGAACCTGTTGATAAAGAAGCTGAGAAAGTTCCTTCTCAGAAGGATTCTGCAATTGGGGGATCTAAGCTTCTCAAAAGGCTTAGAAGAATGACTGTTGATGAAACTCCAAAGGAATCCATACCTTCAAAGAGATACAAAAAACAGAGGGCAAAAAGGACAGTTTCGGATGATGAGGAAGCATCAGCTAAGGAAGGAGATCAGGATTCTCTGATCTCACAAGAACCAGAATCTGCTAAAGCCACTGTTTCTCCATTAACTCCAACTAAGGAAGCTGCTACTGAAAAGGCCAACACACCATCTGTGTCTCCTAAGTCTGTATCTCCTGTTGATTCAGGCACAAGTACTGATATTGATATCCCGAACTTGGTTGTGCCTGAAGTACTTTACTTAGAAGCTCCAACAGCAACTAATCCATCAACAACACTTGTTACTGATGTTGCTCAAACTCCAGAATTCTCTACTACACCTTCTCTGCATCTAGATGCTGATGATCAGAATATAAGTGAGCATCAGGATATGGCTGTTGATCAGAATTTGGAACCAGATCAGTAATTAGAGGATGATGCTGACGCCTCCATTGTTACTCATACTGTTGTTTTATCAGAAGATACTGATTCTGTAAGTTCTGATGCTACAAATGCTGGAGATACTGGTGATGCTGCTCCAAATGCAGATGCTGATGAAGCAGGTCCTTCAGGACATGCACCTCAACAAACTGTTCTTAAATCTGAACTTGTTAAGAAGTTTGTTACAAGAGAAGCACCAGTGCCTTGGAGTGAAACTCCTGCAGGACAGGAGTGGACTAAGGAATGGAACTCAGTTACCTGTGCTCCAACTGCACAGCATCTGGATGAGCACTTGAAAAAAGTTGATGAGATGTTAAATACTGATGATTTCAAAACACAGCTTAGAGTCACTGCATTGAGTACTAAACATTTACAAGGTCTCCATTCAGCTACTCATGCAGAGTTACATCACTTACGGGAAGAATTAATGAAGCAAGAACAAGTTCAGAAGATTGACAAGAAAAAATTCTTCCAACCTACCTTTGACAGAGTTGCTTATATTGAGAAGACTCAAGAGTCACAACAAGCTCAGATTGATGATATTCTGAAAAATCAAGCTTCTCAGCAATCTCAACTTAATAAAATCCAATCCTCAATGGAATTGCTTGTCTCTCTTCTCTTACCTGCTGATGCCAAAAAGGGGGAGAAAGTAATTAAGTCCAAATGCAAAACTGATAAGACACTGAAGGGGAAGGATGATGAAAAGGATGATCAAGGAAACCCTAGAATGGGTAGAGGTCATAGTCAAGGTAGAGGTCTCTCATCAAGAAAAGCTGAAATCACAAGTCACAGGACAAGTTCTGATACTGGAAAAAGAATTAGTTCTGCTACTGGTAAAAGGATAAGTTCTGATGAACATTTAGATCTTGATGAAGAAATGTCAAGACAGTTATTTCTTCAGGAAAATCCAGGAATGGACTTGGAGTGTTTAATGGAAGAAGAAGCCAGACTTAAATCAGAAAAAGTCAAGTCTAAATCTGAAGCTTCTGGTAAAAAGACACTTCCAAAACTCAAAGGCATTGTGATAAAAGAAAGGACAAATACTGAAGCAACAATGGCTAAATCACAACCGCAGATAGATCTAAGATCCAAGGGTAAAGAAAAAGTTGGTGAACCTATCAAGGTTTATGTGCCTCCTGTGAATGAAGAAATTACTGATGAAAAGGATGATCTTGCTCTGACTTCAAGAAAAGTTTTTAAGACAACCTCTAACATGGCTCAAGTTGTTCAGAGTCAAGAGACAGTAAGTTCTGATATTTCAAAGAAGCAAGTAACCTCTGACATAGCTCAAGTTAACTTGATATCAGAAGATAAATCAAAGAAACTCCTACCAGGATTCACTAAAGCAAAACAGACTCAACCTTCGAAGACTGTTGCAAGTGGTTTTGAAGCAAGAGTGGTTACTGGAAAGGAAACAAGAGATAAAACTGGATTGGGAAGTGCTGATGAAAGAAGAATACAGAACACTACCAATGATCCAACTTCCTTGAGTGAACCAGGTATTGGAGCAACTCCTGAGAGATTGAATCAACTGGAATCTGTACAAATGGTTTACCATACCTACTTGAAAGAACACATCTTGTTGTACTTAATGACAGATGGTAGGGTTTATCATATAAGGCAAAATGCCATTCCATTGAAGTATTTTGAAGAACTGGAGCATGTACTATTCTTACTTCAAGTGAATGACAGATTAACAGAAAGTGCTGCAAACTATTTGAAGGATCAGATTCAGAGACAGAATAGGCTTTATTCTGTTAAGTCTGACAGCACATATCTTCCAAAGTACAGAGATCACAAGGGTGATATAGTTGGAATGAAGCCCAACACTGCTAAGATTATAACTACCTTTCTGGGTTACAGGGCTGTGGAATTCAATTTTGAGTCTAATAAGGCATATTTGATCAGACTGGATCAGACTGAATTCAATCTTTCAAATTGGTGAAGATACTGCAGAACTTAAAGATGCTAAAAGGAGGATGATTGATGAACTCAGATATGCTGAGAGATGTTTGTTGAAGAACTATCTCAGAACAACTCCTGACATCAGAGAGATCAAAAGATGAAGCCAAGTCAAGATCTACAACTGCTTAAATTCTGATATTTGTACAGACTGAAGTTGTTATCAGAAGTTAAAGATTGGTAAAGCTTTAAGGACTGTAAGTTGTAGTTCTCTAGTCTAATTCTCATGCATTTGTACTTAATGTTTTTGACATCATCAAATATTTGTTAAACTTGTATATTATACTAATTTACAAGTTGGGGGAGATTGTTAGATATATTTGATAATGTCATGGCTAATATGATTTATGTTTAGTTTTCAGATCTTACTTAAACAGGAATAAATCAGTACTTACTGGAAGTCAGGACTTAAGGATATCAGTACTTATATTATCAGGAGATAATCATCAGAAGATGGATATCAGAACTTAAGTACTGAAGGACATTCAGATAAGGACAGCAACTGATTAAAGGAAAGAAGATCGAGACAAACATAAGAAGAGATATGCATGAAGAAGGAATTCTATGAAGAATAGAATACTTGGAAGAAAAGATATCTGATTAATATATTTTAGAAAGCAGAATTATATTCCATATCAATTAGCAATTATCTTGTAACTGTGTAGTATATAAACACAGATATAGGGTTTACACTATAAGTGTTATCATTATCGAAAATATTATTCGTTGTAACCCTAGCATCTCTCGTGATATTTGTTCATCACTGAGAGGTAATAGTTCCATGCTGTAACAGATTTTATTGTTTCAATAAAGTTTGTTTTCTGTTACTTGAGTTATTAAAGTTCGATTTGATTGTACTTTACACTGTATTCACCCCCTCTACAGTGTGTGTGTGACCTAACACCCTGTTATGAACCCATCCAAGCAGGCCTTCGGGTCTGTGCCCGAGACTTCCCGCTAGCGGTCTCAATCTAGTTTAAGTCGTGGGGGTTCTGGTTCCAAGGGTAAGGCCCCTTCAGGAAGTCCCAACTCTAAATCGGCCCTCTACGGGAAAATCAGATGAGGAAGAGGATGAGGATGCCCAGGAAGCGGGAATGACGAGGAGGAGGTCTCTTTTGAGGAGTGATTATGATAGCCTTGTATGGCTTTGGATACCTCATGTGGCTTTATTTTCAGAACTTGTTTATTTGAACTATATAGGTTTGTAACCTGTTGGTCCTTTGAGACATAATTTGTGATCCTTTAGGATCTTTATTTATGCATTTCATTTGGTTTCATTTCATACTTGTCTTTTATTTTTGATATTTGGTCCTCGAGATTTGCATTCTTTAGATGCTCGTACTTAAATAAATTGGTAGACAAGATGATAGAAATAAACTCATAAATAGATAATATCTCTGAAAAACGGGTTCAACCCTTATATAAGATGATTTCATCGACCTTATTCATATATCTAACACTAAGTACTAGGAACACATTGCGAATGTCCTCAACATAATAAATTTTCAGGTATGAAGCGCGCCAAGCACATGGTACTTCATCACCACTCAAGGTCTCTAACTTATAGGATCCTCGTCCTAGTGTCTTCCTGATCTTGTAAGGCCCTTCCCAGTTAGGGGCTAGCTTTCCTCTCTCTCCGACTCCCGGCGCCTCAGTATTCCTTAAAACCAAGTCTCCTTGCTGAAATAATCTTTTCTTAAGCCTTCTATTATAATAGAGGGAGGTTCTTCATTGATGCTCTGCATTGCGAGAGTTGGCCTCATCTCTGACCTCATCAATAAAATCGAGAGCGAGCCTCATGCCTTCTTTATTAGTTTCTGGTTCATAAGCTTCGACCCTAGGTGATCCATGGGTGATGTCCAGGGGCACCTCAACTTCGGCTCTGTAAGCCAGCATGAATGGGGTAGCTTCAGTTATCACTTTGTAGGTGGTACAATACGCCCATAGTATAGGCAATAACTCGTCTTCCCAAGTGTTCCTTGAGCGTTCAACCATTTTCTTAAGTCCATCAAGGATGATTCTGTTAGCAACTTTTGCCTGCCATTTTCTTGTGGGTGTGCAACCGAGGTGAAGTGAAGCTCTATGCTATTATCATCATAATATTCTCTAAACTCTGCATTATCAACTTGTCACCCATTTTCTGTGACAAGGATGCGCGGGATACCAAACTGGCATATCATATTTTCCCAGAAAAATTGGGTAATGTGCTTGGTAGTTATCTTGGCTAGTACCTTAGCCTCAATCCACTTTGTGAAGTAGTCTATGGCTACCAAAATGAACTTCCTCTGTCCCGATGCCACAGGCAACCAACCAAGTATATCCATTCCACATATTGCAAAAGGGAGGGGTGTATTGATGGATGTAAGCCTCTCTGGGGGCTGTCGTACTATCGGAGCGTGCCTCTGGCATCTGTCACATTTCTTCACATAAGCTTTTACATTGGCTAGCATTGTTAGCCAGTAGAACCCCAATCGAGTTATCATATGAGTGAGGGCCCTGCCCCAAGTGCTCTCCATAAATCTCCTCATGGGCTCCCTTAAGCACCTCCCCTATTTCAAGAGGTCTCAAGCACTTCAAGTATGGAATAACAAAGGACCTTTTATACAGAAGGCCTTCAATCAATGAATATCTCAATGCTCTCACCGACAGCTTGTGTGTCTCCTGGGCATCATCGGGAAGTCATCCAGTTTCAAGGTGGGTTTTGATTGGATCTATCACCAACTGGTGCTATCAAATTTATGACATATATAGTAGGGGTCTTCAGAATCTGAAAGTAGATACTTCTCAGGTAGTTCTCGATTTCAGACAAGGTGAACTGGGATAGGACATCAACCGTAGTGTTCTTCTCTCTCAAAACGTGTTATGCGTACCATTCATCAAACTGAGTCAGTATTCCCTTCACGACTCTCAAGTACTTGGCAATAGTATCATCCTTGGCTTCAAACTCTCCATTGACTTGAGAAAATACAAGTCCTGAGTCTCCATAGACCATAAGGTTTTTGTCCCTCACGGCTCCAGCCAAGCCTAAGCCGACTATCAACGCTTCATATTATGCTTCATTATTCTTAGTTGGGAAGTCCAACTTTAAAGCATACTCAATCATGAACCCATCGGGGCTTTGCAAGACTAGGCCTACACCACTAGATTTTGTTTTGGACGCTCTGTCAAAAATGGAGAACCCAATACTCTTTCAGAATCATATATTTATCTTTCTCTTTCTCTTTCTCTCCTTCTGGGGTTACTATCTCTTACCCCCGACTTCTTGGTCACTAATGGTGCATTCGACCATGAAGTCTGCAAAGGCCTGAGCCTTGATGGCTTGTGCTTGATGTCAAATTCTCCTAACTCAATCGTCCATTTGATGAGCCTTCCACTGGCCTTCGGGTTATGAAGAATGTTTCTCAATGGTTGGTCCGTCAGGACTTCGATCTTGTGTGCCTGGAAGCGCAAACTTCTCAGTAGTGGAATAGTTCAATTCCTCTCTTTGGAGTACTTTATTCACATAGTAGACAAGCTTCTAGAGTTTCTATTCTTTCTTTATTAGAACTATACTCACGGCTTGTTCAGATACCGTGAGGTATAAATAAAGGATGTCCTTCGGACTAGGTTTGTCTAACAAGGGTGCCTTAATCATGTATTTTTCAGCTATTCAATGGCCTCTTGGCTCTCAGTTGTCCACTCAAAAAATTTCACCTTCTTAAGGGTTTTGAAAAAGGGTAGGCTTTTTTCTCCGAACTTGGAGATAAACCTCCCTAGAGCTGCGATTCTTCCCGTCAGCTTCTGAACGTCCTTGATGGAGCGTGGTGGCTCCATGTACAGGATGACTTTGATTTTATGGGGGTTGGCCTCGATTCCCCTCTTGGAGACCATGAAACCCAAAAATATTTCAGACCCAACACCAAAAGCACAGTTGGTGGGGTTTAACATTATCTTGTGGTGTCTCATCACTTCGAATGTCTCTCTGAGATGATTAATATGATCGAAGTTGTTTAGGATTTTGACTAACATGTCATCTGAAAGGAATATGTCCTAAGTCCAATCATGTATTAGGATTTAGGAATAACTTTTATGTAATCTGTTTTGATTTCATTGATATTAATAAAGACTTGTTTTGTTTTTATTACGGGCTTTATCTATTTAAGTGTTTAAATAAGATATACCATAGTTTAGAGTAAAGCTTTTTATGGATTATGATGAGATCATAATAGTGAGACCTAAAAAGATGATAACTCTAAACTTAAATAGTTCCTGGTCATAGGATTACTAACTGGTAATTAATAATCCGCAAAGATCGGTACATACTATGTTTGCTTCATTTTGAAGGATGTCTGTTCTCATAGACATTTGTGTGGTGACACTATAGCTAGTATGTAGGTGCTTATTATGGAATAAGTTCACTGAACATGACTCGCCCAACTGAACAACTGATGGAGTTCACTCACGTGTCAGCAGTTGTTCGCTTAGTGATAGTTGTACAAGTATCCTTGGACTTGAGGTCATCATAGTCATCTTGTGTACACTGAACTATGCTTTGGTTTAGTTCTTAGTCTCCAGGGAAAATTATTAGGGCTCTTCTGGGTATAGGAATTTGTACACGAAGATAGTGTATGATCAATAAAGGATCTACCCCTTCCAGTGAAGGAAGCGAATGTTCAAGGCTGATCCACTTATGCTAGTTCAGGAATCTCTGGCCAGAGTGAATGAAATTAGAAAGGAGTTTCTAATTTGCATAGAACTACGCATAATAGATGGTAAGCAAGTGATTGAATTAGATAGGCTTGACACGAGATCCATGCCTTGTATTTAATCGGGACATTGTAGGGTAGAAGGAGTTTATTGTACGGTAACTATTCACTGACAGGTTCTTGGTATTCTAAGCAGGAAATTCATATTATCCGGATAGTCGCGATATGTTGAGAAGCATCACTCACGATGTAGAATAAATGTGATTAATTAATTAATCATATTTAATAAATTAGAGAATTTATATAAATAATGATAAAATAGTTTTATTATTATTTATTTCTACTACCGGCTTAATATTGAACCTACAGGGTCACACCATAAAAAGAGAATGATTTTATGGTGGAGGAATTAATTAATAATGGCTAATAATTATTTATTTGTGAAATAAATAATTAATTGGCAAATTTAATAATTGATTAAATGAGATTTAATTGATTATAAATTAATTAAGAAAATTTCTTAATATTATTAATTAAGGATTTAATTTTTGAAAATTAAATCAAGAGAGAGAATTAGTTCTAAAGTGTTTAGAAAAAGGATTAATAATTAAAAGGTGTTTTAATTATTAATGAGAATAATAAATGGGATAACAATAATAATATTTATGGGAAAATTTCAGCTGAAAATTTTGCCTATAAATACACTATTATAGACCCTATTTTATTCTAACCCCAGAAATCCAAAAGTTTCAGAAAACCAAATTCTCTCCACCTCCTCCTCCTCCTAAAAGTCGTTTTCTTGGTGGATACCGGTGGAGTGCTTCACACTTGAGGAGCAACTGCTAAGGATCTCTGATCGTTGTCTCCGAATTATTTTAAAAGGTTAGATTCGATCCTTTGAATTTTTATTCACGATTTATATGCTTTTATTTGGATTTTGTATGTGTAAAAGTATTTTGCCATGCCCCGCTGCGTTTAAAATCCAACAATGGTATCAGAGCATAGGTTGTATGCATATAGATCTGTGGTAAAAATTTCAGAATTTTATGTGCTTGTATGAATTAATTATGATTTTTACAAGTTATATCATGAATTAATTTTGTCTGATG
The DNA here is from genome assembly GCF_009905375.1 of Apium graveolens. Lineage (NCBI taxonomy): Eukaryota > Viridiplantae > Streptophyta > Magnoliopsida > Apiales > Apiaceae > Apium > Apium graveolens. Next base: position 86,330,476 of record NC_133651.1, on the reverse strand, counting down.
AGAAATCGTTTCTCAGAATAATTTTGAATGTTGATCTGGGTTCTACAAGTGTTGTAGATCGTCTGGGTATTTTTTTCATAATTTTAGGATGTATAGATTTTTTATTATGAATTTTTGAAGTTGTTGAAATTAAATTCGTATTAAATAATCATATATATATATAATTGTTTGTATGTATATATCTATCATATGCATCTGCTGTGATCTATTGCTGTTTGCACGGTAAAAGAGAAGCACAGAGTAAAGCAGGTCAGACAACACGTAAATCGAGGGAAAAGGCGGCGACTGATAACAGGACAAAGGACCGCGCGTCGACCACGCGCGCGTGGGGCTCACGCGCTGGCGTGCCACGCGCGGCGCGTGGAAGACACGCGCTGGTGACGTCGTGCTGACGTCATGCTAACGTCATCAGATGACGTCATGCTGACGTCAGCATAGGGGTTTGGGCGCGTGAAGCACGGGGGTGCGCGTGGCGGAATTCAGACACGCGCCTGACAGCGCGTGTGCGCGTGGCGGCGCGTGGGGAATCTTCTCGGGGCGCGTGAGGGCGCGTGGGGGCTTAGAATTGGGTGATTTTGGTGCCGTTGGATTCGTCTTTTCGAGACGCTTCTAATGGTATATTATATGATATTTTATGAAATTGTTTCGAACTGTTTATAGCTAACATAAGTGTTTTTAAGCTGTTTTTAACTGTTTAAAATACTTTTAAATACTTCATGTGATACATAGAGATGTATATTGCTTAGACGAATGTGCTAGATGATATAACATGCCTACCTTGATGTTTATTCATGTTTATATATGTGATATATGCTTAGTTTATCATGCGATGATAGATTTAGGTGAACTTGAATGAACATAAGGCGTTTGTTAGACAACCTAGTATAATGAAATTGTTTCATAACCTTAATAATAATATTATGAATACAATCATGAGATTCTTGTGTTTATGAAACACGTAATTGAATATGAATTTTCGATATGAGAGAAAGGATGATTCTGTCAACAACAGATTTCTATCTGTAAGAAAGGGTTATTAAGTGACGCCTCATGACAATGCTCCACCCGATCTGGGAATCATCTGATTATTGATTATTGATTTGAAATATTTAATTTAAAAGGAAGAATCTCTTTATAATATGATTATGATTGTAACGTAATATAATCCCTCTAAAATTAAATAATATCAAGTAGTAATTGGCCAATGACACAACGGGCTTGTGTCGGTCATAGCCTTCTAACATGATAGAAAAGTAGTTCTTATTTTTGAATCATTGTCGGTTCGTGCTACAGCCGAGGGCTTTGATTTAGAAATAAGAAATACTTGTCTATTACATAGAGATGTGTACATTGAATAAGAATCTAAAGGTCGGTACGTGCTACAGCCGTGGGCCTTTGGGGACTGATTCAACTGTACGGAATGTTGGGTTAGACTTGACTTAGAATATTGAGTTTGTCGTGCTACAGCCGAGACTCAATTATTCAAGAGGCTAAAGTTTGATTATGGAATAACATGAGATGTAATTGACAAGAGTTGTCTGCCTATTGAACATTGCATGGCGGTTCGTGCTACAGCCGGGGTTGTGTAATGGAATGTAGGATCCCTATTCCCACTAGCATTATGAATGCTTAATTTTTCACGTAGAGGGTTGAATAAATTAGGAAAACTAGTGGGAGCCACTTATGAATAAAGACCCGATTCATATAATGTTTTGAAATGAAATTGAATATTTGCTAAGTGTTGTTATGTGTTTATCATTTACAGATTTACTTTGTACGTTATGTCTTCTGCACTATCACTAAGGAGCATACTGGATGCTCACAAATTGACTGGTCCTAATTATGCTGACTGGCTTCGAAACTTGAGAATTGTTCTCAGGATTGAGAAGCTGGAATACGTGATTGACTCACCTAAGCCTACTGAACCTGCTAGTGATGCACATAATGATGAACATGTTGTGTATCGTAGGTGGATAGATGATGCAAATGTTGCTCAATGCATCATGCTAGCTTCCATGAACATTGAGCTACAGAAGCAACATGAGCATATGGATGCTCATACTATCCTCATGCATCTACAAGAGTTGTATGATGTGGCGGGGATGACAGCTCGATATGAGATATCGAAGGAGTTGTTCGGTTGTAGGATGTCTGAGGGATCATCTGTGAATGACCATGTACTTAAGATGATCAATTTGACTGAACGTCTTGGACAACTTGGTTTTGCCATGGATGGGGAGCTGAGCCAAGACTTGGTCTTGCAATCGCTTCCGAGTTCGTTCTCGCAGTTTGTTGTGAACTTTCACATGAATAAGTTGGATGTCAGCCTGCCTGAACTCCACAACATGTTGAAGACTGCGGAATCGAATTTTTCCCCTAAGAAGAGTTCTGTTCTTCTAATTGGTGAAGGTTCCAATCCTAAGAAAAGGAAAAGGAACCCTTCCAAGAAGAAGAAAGTAGGTGAGAAAACGCCGGTTCCACCAAAAGCTGAAGACCCCAAGAGCAAAGTTGTTTGCTTTTACGGTAACAAGGTGGGGCACTGGAAGAGGAACTGCAAGGTTTACCTTGCAGAATTGAAGAAGAAGGGTAGTGAGACTACCGCTTCTGATTCAAGTATGTTCATGATAGAAGTGAATATGTCATTTCTACTTGGGTATTAGATACCGCCTGTGGTTCTCATATCTGCAATTTGTTGCAGGGACCAAGGAGAAGTAGGACTCTTGAGGAAGAGGAGGTGATTCTACTGATGGGAAATGGAGCAAGAGTTGCTGCTGAAGATGTAGAATCATTTCATTTACATATGCCTACGGGCAAGACTATTGTTTGAAATAATTGTTATTTTGTTCCCTCGATTGTGAGGAATATTATTCCCATGTTAGACTTGGGTGGATTTTTCATTTATTATTGAGAATAATGAATGTTCTATTCATAGAGATAATATTCTTTATGGACGTGGTACTTTAAATAATGGTCTGTATATATGTGACATAATTTACTTCAGATTGAACAAACTAATAAAAGAAAAGTGATGATGAAAATCTCACTTCATAGTGGCACTGCAGTCTCCATTTAGTGGACATGGAGAGAGGGTTGCAGATTTGCTAGGAATGGTACACACAGTTGTATGTGGACCAATGTCTACGCAAGCCATGGGTGGATTTTCATACTTCATTACTTTCATAGATGATAGATCTGGATTCGGATATGTGTTTAATGAAACACAAGACTGAGGCCTTTGAAAAGTTCAAAGAATATAAGTATGAAGTGAAAAAACAACCAAACATAGTATTATAACTCTTCGATCAGATCGAGGTGGTGAATACTTTACTGGACTGTTTCTAGATTATCTCTAAGTAAATGGTATAGTCTCCCACTGGACTCCTCCAGATTGGTATCTGAAAGGAGAAATTGAACTTTGTTAGACATAGTTCGGTCCGTGATGAGCTATGCAAATCTTCCAGTATTCCTATGGGGTTATGCATTGGAAACCTCGGCATATTTACTGAATAAGGTGCCTTCCAAATCTGTTCCTCAAACTTCGTATGAGATATGGAAAGTAAGGAAACCGAGTCTTAAACACGTTAAGATTTGGGGATGTCCAGCTTATGTCAAGTAAGTTGACCCAGATAAGCTGGAATATCGATCCGTAAAATGTAGTTTTGTGGGATATCCTAAAGAGATTTTAGGGTATCACTTTTACACCGATCATCGGGTGTTTGTCTCCAGACATGCTACCTTCTTGGAAAAGGAGTTTATCCTTGAAGGAAACAGTGGGAGCAAAATTGAACTTGATGATGTTCAAGAAGCACAAACTACTACGGATCAAGTGGAAACACCTGTTCTGACTGAACAACCTTTTGTGGAACAGCCCATTCATAGATCAGGGAGAGTGTCTCGCCAACCTGAGAGGTAATATGGCCTTGTCATTGAGAATGACAATTAGTTGTCAATCATTTGATGATGACGACCCTGTGACCTATAATGAGGCTATGAGTAGTGTTGACTCAGAGAAATGGCATAGTGCCATGAAATCCAGAATGGAATCTATGTATACGGTATACAAAAGATAGATTATAGCAGATGGCCAGGTGGAGACCTATAAGGCCAGGCTTTTGGGAAAAGGATTCAAACAAAGGCAATGGATTGACTTTGATGAAACTTTTTACATGTAGCCCTGTTAAAATCAGTTCGGATTTTGCTTGCGATTAATGTGGTTTAAAGCAAGCTTCTCGAAAGATGGAACATTCGTTTTGATGAAATAATCAAAGAGTTTGATTTTATCAAAAACGTAGATGAACCATGCATCTACAAAAGGGTTAGTGGGAGCGCGGTAACATTTCTTATATTGTATTGAATTAGAGTTGACACACACAACAATATAGCAGACCCACTCACAAAGCTACTTTTTGAAAGTCACTTTGATCGTCATAAAGATGAGATGGGTATTAGATACCAGAGTGATTGGCTTTAGTACAAGTGGGAGATAGAAAGGAATATGTCCTAAGTCCAATCATGTATTAGGATTTAGGAATAACTTTTATGTAATCTGTTTTGATTTCATTGATATTAATAAAGACTTATTTTGTTTTTATTACGGGCTTTATCTATTTAAGTGTTTAAATAAGATATACCATAGTTTAGAGTAAAGCTTTTTATGGATTATGATGAGATCATAATAGTGAGACCTAAAAAGATGATAACTCTAAACTTAAATAGTTCCTGGTCATAGGATTACTAACTGGTAATTAATAATCCGCAAAGATCGGTACATACTATGCTTGCTTCATTTTGAAGGATGTCTGTTCTCATAGACATTTGTGTGGTGACACTATAGCTAGTATATAGGTGCTTATTATGGAATAAGTTTACTAAACATGACTCGCCCAGCTGAACAACTGATGGAGTTCACTCACGTGTCAGCAGTTGTTTGCTTAGTGATAGTTGTACAAGTATCCTTGGACTTGAGGTCATCATAGTCATCTTGTGTACACTGAACTATGCTTTGGTTTAGTTCTTAGTCTCCAGGGACAATTATTAGGGCTCTTCTAGGTATAGGAATTTGTACACGAAGATAGTGTATGATCAATAAAGGATCTACCCCTTCTAGTGAAGGAAGCGAATGTTCAAGGCTGATCCACTTATGCTAGTTCAGGAATCTCTGGCCAGAGTGAATGAAATTAGAAAGGAGTTTCTAATTTGCATAGAACTACGCATAATAGATGGTAAGCAAGTGATTGAATTAGATAGGCTTGACACGAGATCCATGCCTTGTATTTAATCGGGACATTGTAGGGTAGAAGGAGTTTATTGTACGGTAACTATTCACTAACAGGTTCTTGGTATTCTAAGCAGGGAATTCATATTATCCGGATAGTCGCGATATGTTGAGAAGCATCACTCACGATGTAGAATAAATGTGATTAATTAATTAATCATATTTAATAAATTAGAGAATTTATATAAATTATGATAAAATAGTTTTATTATTATTTATTTCTACTACCGGCTTAATATTGAACCTACAGGGTCACACCATAAAAAGTGAATGATTTTATGGTGGAGGAATTAATTAATAATGGCTAATAATTATTTATTTGTGAAATAAATAATTAATTGGCAAATTTAATAATTGATTAAATGAGATTTAATTGATTATAAATTAATTAAGAAAAGTTCTTAATATTATTAATTAAGGATTTAATTTTTGGAAATTAAATCAAGAGAGAGAATTAGTTCTAAAGTGTTTAGAAAAAGGATTAATAATTAAAAGGTGTTTTATTTATTAATGAGAATAATAAATGGGATAATAATAATAATATTTATGGGAAAATTTCAGCTAAAAATTTTGCCTATAAATACACTATTATAGACCCTATTTTATTCTAACCCCAGAAACCCAAAAGTTTCAGAAAACCAAATTCTCTCCACCTCCTCCTCCTCCTAAAAGTCGTTTTCTTGGTGGATACCGGTGGAGTGCTTCACACTTGAGGAGCAACTGCTAAGGATCTCTGATCGTTGTCTCCGAATTATTTTAAAAGGTTAGATTCGATCCTTTGAATTTTTATTCACGATTTATATGCTTTTATTTGGATTTTGTATGTGTAAAAGTGTTTTGCCATGCCCCGCTGCGTTTAAAATCCAACATCATCAACATAGACCTCCATGGTTTTCCCAATTAGATGGGCAAGTATCTTATTTACCAACTTTTGGTAAGTAGCTCCTGCATTCTTAAGTCCAAAAGCCATAACAAGATAACAAAAGACATCGAAGTCAGTTATGAAAGATACCTTGGGGTGTCATTTTTGTTCATTTTGATCTTATTGTAACCGCTGAAACCATCCATGAAACTCAGCATCTCGTGCCTAGCGGTAGCATCGATCAGGGTATCAATCCTTCGTAGGGGGTAGCAGTCCTTAGGACAAGCATCATTCAAGTTAGTGAAGTCGATGCACATCCTCCACTTCCCATTGGCCTTCTTGACCATCACGCAGTTGGTTAACCACTCAGGGAATTGCACTTCCTCAATGAACCCAGCTTCTAGAAGCTTCTCGACCTCCTGCTTAATGGCTTCCATCCTATCAGGGGCATAAGTTCTCTACTTCTGTTTCACGACCTTCTGAGTTGGATCGACATTCAGTTTATGAGTTATAAGGTTCAGGTCAATCCCAGGCATATTAGCTGTCTTCCAAGCAAACACATCACTGTTCTTTTGTAAGAAAGTTGTCAATTGGCCCTTCAAGGGTTTGTCTAAAGATGCTCCAATATACTTGACCTTCTCCAGGTCTAAGGAGTCTAGGAGAATTAGGACTAAGTCCTCTGCTGGCTTCCCTCGAAGTTCTTCATTCTCATGGACATCCATGTCTTTTATGGGGGGGACCTATCCCGCATTCCCATTAGGCCTAAGAGCTGCAATAGAGCAAGTACAGACTGATTTCTGATCTCCTCTTGCCTCACCAACACTGTTCCTAGTTTGGAACTTCAGTACCATGTGGTAGGTTAAGGGAACTGCCTTAAACGCATGAAATCCTGTACCCATGATGGCGTTATAAGTTGAGGCTGCCTTAACAACCTGCAAGTTTAACATTGGTGTGGCCTCTCTGGGCTCTTCCCTAAAAGTTACGAGAAGTTGTATTGCTCCTTCGACTTGGCAGTCCACTTGATTAAATTCGTAGATGGGTGCGTCGAAAGGAGCCAGTTGGGAATCAATATAGCCCATCCTTAGGAATGTTTCATGGAAAAGAATATCCACGGAGGCTCCATTATCCACTAGGACCCTCATGACAATTTCCAATAATTGGTGTGATAAACAAATGTTCATCATGGGGAAATTTCAAACCTTCAAGGTCTGGGTCACCGAACTCAAGCGTCATCTCCAACTTGGAATGCTTAGACGGCTCTCCGACTATACTCATTACTTCTCTCACGTAAGCTTTTGAGAGTTCCTTGTAGTCTCGGCTGCTGTAGGTCCTACTGAGATCATGTTGATTATTGGCCCTCGGGGCTGTGGGTTGCAATCTTTGTCGTTACCCCTTCGATCATCATCTCTTCGATCATTATCTCCTTTTTCGCCTCTAGCCTTTTCACCCTTGGTGAAACATCTGAACTTTCCTCTTCAGATTAAATACTCAATTTCATCCTTGAGTTGCCTACAATCATTGGTATCATGACCAACATCTTTATGGTATCTACAGTATCGGCTCTTGTCTCTTTTCTCGGGGTCTCCCCTTAGTGGCTTCGGCCATTTGAACTCTTTGTCCTTCTCAATTTCCATAAGGATCTGGCTCCTTGGAGCATTCAATCTTGCATATTCAGTAAACCTTGGTGGTTGATTCTTCTTATAAGAGGAGTCAGAGTTTTTTCCAGTTCGAGGATACTTGTCCTTGGCATCATACTCCTGATCCATCTTCCATTTCTTTTTGCCTACAGGCTCATTACTCACCGCCATTTTTTTCATACTCTCTTCCACCTTCATATATTTTCCGGCCCTGTCCTGGAGCTGCAACATGCTTTCAGGGGGGGGGGGGCGCTTGGCCAGGAATATCTTAAAGAACTCATCTCTAGTCACTTGCTATAGGGCTATCATAGCTACCTTGTCGTCAAGATCTGGGACTTTTAGGGCCTCCTTCGTGAATCGGTTCAGGTGGTCTCTAAGGGACTATTTTGCTCCATGGACTATGCCTATGAGAGAAGCTGAACTCTTCTCGTGTACTCTGCCACTAATAAATTGCTTGATGAAAGGTTGGCTTAAATCCTTAAATGAGCCAATCGAGTTCGGGGGCAGAAGGGTGTACCATCTTTGAGCCATACCTGAAAGGGTTTGAGGGAAAGCCCGACACTTAATAGCGTCATTCATGGGATGTAGTAACAAGTCATTAGAGAATGTATTGACATGGTTATCCGGGTCGTCAGTTCCATCATATACTTTGATGGTGGGCATCTTAAACTTTCTTGAGATGTGGGTATTTATTATCTCTTCAGTGAATGACGGTAGGTTTGGATCATCAGGATCTCCTAGGAGCATCAGATCATTTGGATCAGCCCTTGGGGCAGCTGCCCTTCTTGGTGTTGGACCTTCCAGTTCTATAATAGGAGGAAAATCCTTTTTCCTTGTTACAGGTGGAGGTCTTGGGGTCAAGTGCACCTCCTGGTCATGCCTTGGCTTCATGAGCCCTGATGCTCTCCTGTACTTCTTGGAAATCATCCCTTGACTGTTCCTAAGTTGTTGGTAGCCACTAGGCATTGGATCCTTACTATCACGCCTTCTCCTTGGAGGAGCGACTTCATCGTTCAATGATTCAGAGTCTTTAGTAGAGTAAGGTCTGGAGAATTCTTGGTTCTTAGGGAAGGGAGCCAAGCCTCGGATGTATTGGGGCGTCCTCCCTTGTCCTTCACTCCAATTAGTGTATCCACTTCCTCCAATAACCTCGGGGTATAAAGACATCCCGTAAGGTGGGTTGGTCGTCACGATCGTGGAGTACTCATACCCAACGGATTGAGGGTTCACAGGTGCATGTAATTGCCCAAATTTGGGATTCATCCCTTGAGGAGTCGGGGGATTCGTCTCTTGAGGCTGAGCCTCCGATGCCCCTACAGGGGTTCCTCCTTGTGTGGAGGCATATGTTGAGTGCAGAGGTATTTCCACTATTGAGGCGATCGTCCGTGATGGGATAGGACCATCAGCTCCACTATTATTTCTGCTTCGTGTGTTCACCATGGTTTTTGTTATATTCCCACAGACGATGCCAAATGTTGTGGAATAAAAACTAGGGTGCGTTAGTAATTAATGTTAGTATTTATGAGATTCGAGTTTTAATGATTATTCTCGCGGTGGGGACTGTCTGTCCTCGCAAGATGCCTACATACCTCTGTGTTATTAAGAATCAAGCCAAAAACCTAGTTTTAGGTTGAGGGGTAGAGCCTTTTATATAGAAATGATTCTAGGGTTAGACTTGTGTTGGGACACTTGGGGACAAGTCTCCTACTTAGATGGTAATTAGGACTCATATATAGGAAGGAATTCCAGATCCTTCCTTGTAGGAATTTGTGTTCTTTTTTGACACATGTCTCTGCTCTTCTAGCCGTATTGGGCTAGTCCGTGAACAGCTCATATTCGTGGACCTTGACGACCTCTGCTAGTGGGCTTTGATCGCTTGGGCCATTTTTAGTCTGTTACGAGCCTAGACCAGTCTGGTATGTATTGGACTTTGGACAAGAATTCCACACGTAATTAAAGTGAAATTTAATGTGTTTTTAGGATGTATTTTCTATCAATATTAGAAATGTATATCAGAAATGTATGATAGGAAATCAATACACACACACGAGTTAGCTTATAATATTTATAAAACATATATATGAATATGTTGATTTTTGTATTGAATGCAACTAAGAGGTGCCTAGCATGTCCTGAAATGTGTATTTATTAATATTGAATGAGGGAGGAAGAAAAGTTAATACGTCAAAATAAAAATTTATGAACACTTAAATTCAGATAATGATTATAAAATAAACTATATGTGAACAATTTACTATATGTTATAGTAGTTCAAATAACCACAAACATTTTTACAGTAAACTCCATAGATCGCTTAATAGTGGCAAGGAACACCGTGACACATGTTTTTTTTATCGTAGATAACCCGCAGCCGCTACCCTTCATTTTCATACGGGCTCACGCAATAGCCTGCAAACTACATGAATCAAGGTAAACCGCATTTAAGCGACAAGCTCTGGCTCAGGAGGCATAATCATAAATTCTCCTCCGTGGGATTCAAACCTGTGACCAAGAGGATAGTTATCCCCTCTTTAACTAACCGAGCCAACCCTTGCGGGTAAATATTGAAGAAAATGTCCTACACCAATATCGCCACACCCTAAAAACTACTCATCATATACAAAAATAAATAAATCATTCATCCATCGGGTAATAACATGAATATACAATTAACAACGTGAGGTAAAACAACATTAATTCGAAAAAACTAGAGCATGCATGTGCATCGCACGGGTTATAAAGCTAGATAAATATAATACTCCAAACTAGTGCACAAACAAATCCCACCAACAAATTCTAAATTAAAATGACTTCTTTACTTGGATCAGATCTATTTCAGAATTTATTTACTTGAACCAATTTATTTAAAAACATCATTATCTTAATTATTTAGAAATATTATTTACATATTTTATATGTCTAATTATTGTAAATAATTATACTAATAAAATATATATTTTGATGTACTTGCTTAAGTAAACTGATCTTTGTTAACAAATTGAATTAATAAAATATTAAAATAAAATAAAAATTATTTAAAATATCCATCGCAAGGTTAGTAATATAAAGAGGTTTTTAGAAAATGTGTTTTTTGAAGGGTTCTTTTTTGCAAAAAAATGTTTTTTTCAATTTTTATTTGAAAAAATACGATTTTTTCAAATATTTTTTGTTAAAATACGATTTTACAATCAGACGCAAATTTAATTCAACTAAAAAAATACCTAGAAAAATAGTATTTTTGATAATTTTCTATATATTTAAAATTTTAAACTTGATGTTGAGTATATAAATTAAGAGCGCTCTCTCTCCATTGAGCAACCGTCTCAAAAATAAATTAAGAGGGGTTTCGTTAATTTTTATCTGTGAAAAGTCCCAATCCTTTTTTTCTTATTCGTTTTTCTTGGTTAAGTTTTCATTTTCCTTCAATAAGTGGTTTTGTTTTATCTCTCCTCGAGAGTTTAATTTTTGTTTTGATTTTTTCTTATTGTTCGTCATGTTCGAAATTACAAATCTGCGTGATTTTCATGATATTAATTCAATAATAAGGGATTTTATGGTGATACATCTATTCAAAAATAAGAGGATTATACATGTACATATCTTTTCAAAAAAAGTCGCTTGGTTACCTATTCAAGAATGAAAAATTCAATGTCGATATGATTATGTATTTGTTTAATTTCGAATATATGTGTAAATACCATATAATTTTTTATTCTTAAATTATTTTCCTTTCTAAAAGAAACTTGAATTGGTTAGCATTTTTTTCCTAGCGAATTTCGTTATAAAATTTCCGTTCTCTGTTTCTGTGTTGAATTATTTTACGGTTTACATTTTATAGATGTTTAATTTTCTTTACCTATCCCGCTTTATTCGGACTTTAGTTTGGCAGTTTAGGCAAAACTAACATAAAAACCCGTGCGATGCATGGGCCGTCCGTTTATGCAGTGTTTTTAAATAATATTTATGTGTCATTATATTATTTCGAGCGTAAATATTATATTTTGTAGGTCACACACACTGTAGAGGGGGTGAATATAGTGTATAATACAATCAAATCGAACTCTAATATCTTAAGTAACAGAAAACAAACTTTATTGAAACAATAAACTCTGTTACAGTATGGAACTGTTACCTCTCAGTGATGAACAAATATCACGAGAGCTGCTAGGGTTACTACGAATAATCTTCTCGAATTATGATAACACTTATAGTGTAAACCCTATGTCTGTGTTTATATACTACACAGTTACAAGATAATCGCTAATTGATATGGAATATAATTCTGCTTCCTAAAATATATCAATCATATATCTTTTCTTCCAAGTATTCTATTCTTCACGGAACTCCTTCTTCATGTATATCTCTTCTTATGTTTATCTCGATCTTCTTTCCTTTAATCAGCTACTGTCCTTATCTGAACATACTCCAGCACTTAAGTTCTGATATCTAACTTCTGATGATTATCTCCTGATAATATAAGTACTGATATCCTTAAGTCCTGACTTTCAGTATAAGTACTGATTGATGGTTAAGTACTGCTTTGTCCTTTTAAGTAAGATCTGAAATCTAAACATGAATCATATTAGCCATGACATTATCAAATATATCTAACAATCTCCCTCAACTTGTAAATTAGCATAATATACAAGTGTAACAGATATTTGATGATGTCAAAAACATTAAGTACAAATGCATGAGAATTAGACTAGATAACTACAACTTATAGTCCTTAAAGCTTTACCAATATTTAACTTCTGATAACAACTTCAGTCTGTTCAAATATCAGAATTTAAGCAGTTATAGATCTTTGACTTGGCTTCATTATCTGATCTCTCTGATGTCAGGAGTTATTCTGAGATAGTTCTTCAACAAACATCTCTCAGCATATCTAAGTTCATCAATCATTCTCCTTTTGGCATCTTTAAGCTCTGCAGTATCTTCACCAATTTAAAAGATTGCAGCTCTGAGATCATTGATCTTTGCTTTTCTTATATCCTGATCCAGTCTGATCAAATAAGCTTTATCAGACTCAAGATTGAATTCCACAGCCCTGTACCCTAGAAAGGTAGTTATAATTTGAGCAGAATTGGGCTTCATTTCAACTATATCACCCTTGTGATCTCTGTACTTTGGAACGTATGTGCTGTCAAACTTAACAGAATAAAGCCTTTTCTGTCTCTGAATCTGATCCTTCAAATAGTTTGCAGCAGTCCCTGTCAATCTGTCATCCACTTGAAGTAAGAATAGTACATGATCCAATTCTTCAAAATACTTCAACGGAATGGCATTTTTCCTTATATGATAAACCCTACCATCTGTCATGAAATACAACAAGATGTATTCTTTTAAGTAGGTATGGTAAACCATTTGTACAGATTCCAGTTGATTCAATCTCTCAGGAGTTGCTCCAATACCTGGTTCACTCAAGGAAGTTGGATCATTGGTAGTGTTCTGTATTCTCCTTTCATCAGCACTTCCCAATCCAGTTTTATCTCTTGCTTCCTTTCCAGTAACTACTCTAGCTTCAAAACCACTTGTAGTAGTCTTCAAAGGTTGAGTCTGTTTTGCTTTAGTGAATCCTGGTAGGAGTGTCTTTGGTCTATCTTCTGATATCAAGTTAACTTGAGCTATGTCAGAGGTTACTTGCTTCTTCTGAATATCAGAACTTACAATTTCTTGACTCTGAACAACTTGAGCCATGTCAGAGGTTGTTTTAAGAACTTTTCTTGAAGTCAGAGCAAGATCATCCTTTTCATCAGTAATTTCTTCATCCTCAGGAGGTACATAAACCTTGATAGGTTCACCAACCTTTTCTTTACCCTTGGATCTTGGATCTATCTGTGGTTGTGATCTAGCCAATGTTGCTTCAGAATGTGTCCTTTCTTTGATCACAATGCCTTTGAGTTTTGGAAGTGGCTTTTTACCAGAAGCTTCAGATTTAGATGTGACTTTCTCTGATTTAAGCCTGGCTTCTTCTTTCATTAAACTCTCCAAGTCCATTCCTGGATTTTCCTGAAGAAATAACTGTCTTGACATTTCTTCATCAAGATCTAAAAGTTCATCAGAACTTATCCTTTTACCAGTAGCAGAACTTATCCTTTTCCCAGTATTAGAACTTGTCCTGTGACTTATGATTTCAGCTTGTCTTGATGTGAATCCTCTACCTTGACTATGACCTCTACCCATTCCAGAGCTTCCTCGATCATCTTTTCCATCATCCTTCCCTTTCAGTGTCTTGTCAGTCTTGCATTTGGACTTAATTACTTTCGCCCCCTTTTTGGCATCAGCAGGTAATAGAAGAGAGACAAGCAATTCCACTGAAGAGTGGATTTCATTAAGTTGTGATTGCTGAGAAGCTTGATTTTTCAGAATATCATCAATCTGAGCTTGTTGATTATCTTGAGTCTTCTCAATATAAGCAATCCTGTCAAAGGTAGGTTGGAAGAACTTTTTCTTATCAATCGTGTGAACTTGTTCTTGCTTCATTAGTTCTTCCCTTAAGAGATGTAACTCTGCATGAGTATTTGAATGAAGACCTTGTAAATGTTTAGTACTCAATGCAGTGACTCTAAGCTGTGTTTTGAAATCATCAGTATTTAACATATCATCAGCTTTTGTCAATTGCTCGGCCAGATTCTGTGCAGTTGGAACACAGGTGACTGAGTTCCATTCCTTAGTCCACTCCTGTCCTGCAGGAGTTTCACTCCAAGGCACTGGTGCTTCTCTGGTAACAAACTTCTTAACAAGTTCAGATTTAAGAGTAGTTTGTTGAGGAGCATGTCCTGAAGGACCTACTGCATCAGCATCTGCATTTGTAGCAGCATCACCAATATCTCCAGCATTTGCAGCATCAGAACTTACAGAATCAGTATCTTTTGATAAAACAACAGTGTGAGTAGCAATGGAGGCTTCAACATCCTCTAGTTGTTGATCTGGTTCTAAGTTCTGATCAACAGCCATATCCTGATGCTCACCTAAAGTCTGAGCATCAACATCTTGATGCAGAGAAGGTGTTGTAGATAACTCTGGAGTTTGAACAGCATCAGTAACAGGAGTTATTGAAGGATTAGTTGCTATTGGAGCTTCTAAGAGAATTACGTCAGGCACAACCAAGTTTTGAACATCAATATCAGCATTTGTACCTGGATCAACAGGAGACACAGATGGTGTGGTAGCTTTTTCAGAAACAGCTTCCTTAGATGGAGTTGATGGAGAAGAAGTGACTATAGCAAATTCCTTGTCTTGTGAGATCAGAGATTCCTGATCCCCTTCCTTAGCTGCTTCCTCTTCATCATCTGAAACTGGCCTTTTTGCCCTCTGTTTCTTGTATCTCGTTGTTGATTTGGATTCCTTGGGAGTTTCAGGAACTGTCCATTTTCTAAGCCTTTTGAGAAGCCTAGATCCCCCAATTCCAGAATCCTTCTGAGAAGTCTTTTTCTCAGCTTCACCTACAACAGGTTCTGAAGAAGGAACCTGGTCCTCAGTATCAGATTCATCTCTCAAGGCAATCCTCCTTCTCTTTTGAGGTGTTTGAGGAACAGTCTTTGTCCTCTTTGGCTTGGAGGATGAAGGCTTCACAATAGGTGCTGAGGATGAGGGTTGAACAGTCTGTGAAGTGGAGAGATAGGATTTGAGATATTTCCTGAGGGTAGGTTGAGTAGAATGAATGGTAGGTGCTGAGGATGATGGTTTTTGAGTGTTTGTTGTTGGTTGGACATCAGAGTAAACAGATCTATAAGTATCAGGATCAGCATTTACTAGGATCTGTTTTATAGACTGAGGAATCTGTAATGGTCTAACCACTGATTTCTTAGTGTCAGCATGTACCAGGTCATTAAAGTAGCGTTTTGCAACTTTAAAAGGCGGGGTTGAGGAACTGACTAATTGAGGTTCATCAGTACAAAAAGTATAAATAAGTTGACAGAATCTAGCAAAATAGACAACATTCCTATCCTCTGTCATCCTATCCCCAATAAAACCAATTATACCAGTTGCAAAATCAAAATGAGTTTGATTTATAATAGCATACCCGATGTGCTGACTCAGAATTGGGATAGCATCAAAATTCGAACATTTGTTCCCAAAAGCTTTAGTGATGCAGTCGAAGAAGAAGCTCCATTCTCTTCTGATATGAGCCCGTTTTAACTGCCCAAGTTTTGCCAAACTCTTTTCATACCCCAAATTTGCCATTAACTCCTGAAGAGCTGATTCTTCTGGAATTGAAAAGGTACAACCTTCTGGGAGATGTAGAGCCTTGCGTATTGTACCAGGAGTAACTGCATAAGAAGAATTACCCACTTCGAAAACAATACTAGGAGTGCCATGTCTACCACCATCATCAAAGTGCCCAGTCCGCCAAAACGTCAGAACTTGTTGGCTCGAAAAGACTGAAGGCTGGGTTAATGCATACCCAATCTCACTGTGTGCAAGAAGATCTTGCACAAAATGCAATTCAGATGGAGCTTCAGCATGATCAAGAATTGCAGCATAGTTGTTTGGAACAAACTTAGCTCCATCAACGATTAAATCCTTAGGTGCCATGTGAAAAATTGAGATTTAAAATTGCCTGTTAGGTGTTTGATAAAATGTCTGTATGAAAAACCAACGTGAGAAGAAGAGAGAAAAAGAGAGAGAAAAAGCAAGTAGAGAGAAAAAGTATGAAGGAAATAAAAGATTAAAGAAATCCTCTCTCTGTCGTACTTATACTCTGGAGAAAAAAATGTTACCGTTGGACACCTGTCAGACATGCAGTAATAACGGATAGTTACTGGGCGCGAGAAAACAGTAATCATTACTTGCCCACTTGCTTGTTTTCAAGGAAAAATCGTTCCACTTACCCAGATATTCCATTAATCAAGGTGAAATAGTTTTAATTCAAAATTGAAACCGTTCCCACTGATTTAATTATTTTTCACTACATCATTAATATTCTAAAAATAAATCAAGTGAAAATGACCAAGATAAATCAGATGAGTAAGTGCTGATAAAGAAAAATCAGAACTTAAATTAAAACAGAATTTATATGGTCATCAGAATATGAATAATTATCAGGATTTATCAATGTATTACAGAATAACTTAGAGACAAAATCTTGAAACAAAAACAAATTTCATTAATATATCAAGAGAGTACATTGATGAAAATTGAAATTACATCAGTACTTATACAAGATTTCCCTAAGCTACGAAACCTAACATCAACAGCCTTAGTCCTAGCTAAGAAGCCTGACAAAGCTGATGATGAAGAAAAATAGGAAGAAGACAAGATTAAATCATTTCTTCTTCTTCCTACTCTCGACAAACAGAATGGTGAGTCTGATGATTCGCTCTTGCTGGCGGAGAGCTGCCAGTCTTTCCTCCTCCATTCGCTCCAGATGGCGATGGTAATCCATATAGAAGAACAGGAGGTGGGTCAGTACCTCTTGTGGGACAGAGTCCCATATCTCCTCAGGAATGGTCATGACGTGCCATTCCTGCTGCCAATCAGCACAGCTTAGCTCCATATTAAATGTTTGGTAATTCAAAAACATGTTGTATCTGACCATTGTGTTTTTGAAAGAAAAAGTATGAAGGTAAGTTTATGAGAAAGAATTTGATGGGAAAGCTGATGTGAAGTGGTTGCTTATATAGGCAAGTGAATGTCAGGAGACGCAAAGGAATTTAATGCTGACAGGTAGAATTAATTCTACTTCGTCTCCCTAGACTTGGAAAAAGAATAACATTCATTGGAAAGAGAAAATATGGTTTAATGCGCACAAGAAACAAGTAAAAGTAAACTGTTCAAGTACGAATACCATTAACCCTAACCATAGTGACTATTAATCTTCCACTTCAACATATTCTAGTTTGAACCGAGACTGTTATCAAATTTTATCCACAGACAAGTCAAGTAAAGAATTTAGACTGTAATATCAGAACTTAGACTTATATCAGAACTTAACAGTCATCAGAACATAATTTCTTAACTCGAAAAAGGAGTGCTTATCTGAGTAAATCCTCATACAAGTTATGAGTTATACTCTTCAGAACTTAATCTTCAGAATATGCAACCAGAACTTATCCTCAGAATTGTTGCAAGGTGACACAATGACTGTTTATCTAAAACAACATAGACCACCACAGTAATTTTCATCATTCAGATGGAGTGATTAGTGTGTGCATCAAGCTAAATATCAGACAAAGAGTAAAGTCTGATTCACTTCAGTACATCTTAGAAATAAGGCATAACTAAAATTTTGCTAAAGAGCTGTCATTATCCTGAAACCTACTGATAAATGAGTTCATGCTTGAGTCCACCTCAACTGATTTGTGCTAATTTTATGCATCTTTTTAAATTCTATTTTACAGTGGCTCCTCAGTTTAAGTGAGTCACGACTGCTTATCAGAATTTATGCTATTATCAGAGTATTTCTCCAGTAATCATAGAGTGTGAAAAGTCACCAAGAAAATATTTTGCTTTTCTAATGCATATTTACTTAATACCAGCAATGCACTTGGGTCGTCCCTTTCACATTTTTACTCTAGATCTCAAAGGAGTACCTGATTTTATTCTTTAATCCTTTTGTTTTTTTTTCTTTTGATAAGTGAGGTTTATCAGCACTTAGTACATTCAACAGTTTTACTAGTATCAGAACTTAACAGATGAGTAGCATTATTCTAATTTGTGACTTAGTAATAAGATACACAGAGTAAACTCAACTAAGCTCAATTATCAGAATTTGCTTGTGTCATAAGATTTCAATAGAAATAATTACTTCTTATATGGGATCATTTGATTATTGAAGACTACTAGGTCAGTATCTAACACAATTATCCTCATAGGATTGAATGGTTACTTAGACAGACATATCACCTATCAGAGTTTAGAAACATATATCAGACAACAATCAGTACTTAAACACATTTATCAATTAATCACAGAATACACAAAGAGATTACATTCTGTAAATACTGATCATAAAGTCTGATAACACAGAACAAGACTAAGCAGATTTAGAGAAAGAACCTGAAATCATTCCAAGTTCATTTACCAATCTTGTAAAAGTGGCTTCACACAGTGGTTTTGTGAAGATATTTGCTATTTGTTGATCTGTTGGAACAAAGTGCAATTCCACTGTACCTTCATCCACATGTTCCCTTATGAAGTGGTACCTGATGCTGATGTGCTTTGTCATAGAGTGTTGAACTGGATTACCTGTCATAGCAATAGCACTTTGATTATCACGGTAAATAGGGATTTTGAAATATGTTAACCCATAATCCAGTAACTGATTCTTCATCTAAAGAATCTGTGCACAACAGCTTCCTGCAGCAATATACTCTGCTTCTGCAGTTGATGTGGAAATTGACTTTTGTTTATTGGTGAACCAAGAAACCAATCTGCCTCCAAGGAATTGGCAGCTTCCACTTGTGTTTTTCCTGTCAATTTTGCAACCTGCAAAATCTGCATCTGAGTAACCTATTAGTTTAAAATCTGATTCTCTAGGATACCACAATCCCAGATCAGCTGTTCCTTTAAGATACTTAAAAATTCTTTTCACAGCTGTTAAGTGAGGTTCTCTTGGATCTGCTTGAAATCTTGTACAAAGACAGGTAGCATACATGATATCAGGTCTACTAGCAGTTAGATAAAGTAGAGAGCCAATCATACCTCTGTAATCAGTAATATCTACTGATTTACCAGTATCCTTATCCAGTTTTGTTGCAGTGGCCATGGGAGTGGATGCACTTGAACAATCTTGCATTCCAAATTTCTTCATCAAATTTCTGGTGTACTTAGTTTGACAAATAAAAGTGCCTTCTTCATTCTGCTTGACTTGAAGGCCCAGAAAATAGCTAAGTTCCCCCATCATACTCATCTGATATCTTGACTGCATCAGTTTGGCAAACTTCTTGCAAAGTCTGTCATTTGTAGACCCAAAAATGATATCATCAACATAAATCTAGACCAGAAGTAAGTCCTTTCCATGGTTGAGGTAGAACAATGTTTTGTCTATTGTTCCTCTGTTGAATCCACTTTCCAGAAGAAACTGAGCTAAAGTCTCATACCATGCTCTAGGAGCTTGCTTAAGTCCATAAAGTGCTTTATCAAGCCTGTAGACATAATCTGGATGTTTGGAATCTACAAAGCTTGGAGGTTGTTCAACATATAC
Source organism: Apium graveolens (assembly GCF_009905375.1). Classification (NCBI taxonomy): domain Eukaryota; kingdom Viridiplantae; phylum Streptophyta; class Magnoliopsida; order Apiales; family Apiaceae; genus Apium; species Apium graveolens. Next base: position 86,310,551 of record NC_133651.1, on the reverse strand, counting down.
TTCCTCCTCTAATTTTCCATTGAGAAAAGCACTTTTCACATCCATTTGAAAGACAGTAAACTTTTTGTGAGCAGCATAAGCCAAAAATATCCTTATGGCTTCTAACCTAGCAACTGGTGCAAATGTTTCATCATAATCAATTCCCTTCTGTTGAGAATATCCTTTTGCAACCAGCCTTGCCTTATTCCTTGTAATTATGCCATCACTGTCAGTTTTGTTTCTGAATACCCACTTTGTACCAACAACAGATCTATTCTTTGGTCTTGGCACTAGGGTCCAGACTTTGTTTCTTTCAAATTCATTCAACTCTTCCTGCATTGCTTGCACCCAATCAGCATCTTGAAGAGCTTCTTCCACTTTCTTTGGCTCAGTCTGAGAGAGAAAAGAATTGTAAAGACATTCATTTGAAGTACCTGTTCTAGTTCTGACACCTGCATCAGGATTTCCAATTATCAAATCAGGTGTATGTGATTTTGTCCACTTCCTTGCAGATGGAAGGTTTTCTCTAGAACTGGATGCTCCCCCATGATCCATGCTGTCTTCAATTTCATTTTCTGATGCTCCTCCTGAAACTATGCTCTCTGAGTTGGATTCTTCAGAATTTAGATTTTCAGCACTAGCAGAACTTGGCTTATCAGAACTTGACGAATCAGAACTTGAAGATCCAGATGTATGTTCTGATGTTTCTTGAGATGTGGTAAGATCTTGAGTATGCCCCCCCTGCATAGGTGCATCTTCCTTTGACGTAGTCACCACAGTTTTAATAACATCAGAGTTTACAGTATCAGGACTTAGACTGTCAGGATTTTCAGTATCAGAATTTGAGTCTTCATTTTCAAATCTCAGCTGATCATGGTCAATGAAATCTTCAAGACCAGTAATCTTCTTGTCATCAAAAGAGACATTGATAGATTCCATGACCACTTTTCTTCTCAAATTATAGACTCTGAAGGCTTTTGTGGAAAGTGGATATCCAACAAAGATTCCTTCATCAGCTTTTAGATCAAACTTGGATAGCTGTTCAGGATGAGTCTTGAGAACAAAACACTTGCATCCAAATACATGAAAGTATTTCAGATTTGACTTCTTTTTCTTCACCATCTCATATGGTGTTTTTTCATGCTTGTTAATGAGTGTTGCATTTTGAGTAAAACAAGCAGAGTCTGCACAGCTTCAGCCCAGAAATAGGTTGGAAGCTTTGCTTCTTCAAGCATTGTGCGTGCAGCTTCAATGAGAGTTCTATTCTTCCTTTCAACAACTCCATTTTGCTGTGGAGTTCCAGGAGCAGAAAATTCCTGCTTTATTCCATAGTTTTTGCAGAACTCTTCCATTATCAAATTCTTGAACTCAGTGCCATTATCACTCCTTAAGATTTTCACAGAATCTTTGACCAATTTATCCAGATGTTTGACATGATCAATCAAGATAGATGTAGTACACTTTTTGTGTGCAAGAAATACACCCATGTGTATCTGGTGAACTCATCCACTATGACCAACGCATATTTCTTCTTTGCAATAGACATGACATTCACTGGACCAAATAGATCAACATGTAGTAGATGATAAGGCTCAAGATTTGATGATTCAGTCTTGCTCTTAAATAAAGATTTTCTTTGTTTGGCTTTCTGACAGGAATCACAAAGGCCATCAGGAGCAAATACTGACTTTGGCAGTCCTCTCACAAGATCTTTCTTGACCAGTTCATTTATATTGTTGACATTTAAATGAGAGAGTTTCTTGTGCCAATTCCAGCTTTCTTCAATTGATGCTCTACTCATCAGACAGATTGCAGAACCAATAGTACTTGTTGAAAGCTTAGCTTCATAAATGTTACCACGCCTGTATCCTTTCAGAACAACTTTTCCTTTAGATTTACTCACAATTTCACAGTGTTCTTCAAAGAAATCAACATGATAACCTCTATCACAGATTTGACTTATACTCAGCAGATTGTGTTTAAGTCCTGAGACCAGAGCTACTTCTTTAATTATGACATTCCCAAGATTGATATTGCCATATCCCAATGTTTTTCCAATGTTGCCATCTCCATAAGAAACACTTGGGCCAGCTTTCTCCACAAAGTCTGATAGCAGGGCCTTATTTCCAGTCATATGTCCTGAACATCCACTGTCCAGAACTAGAATATTTTTCATGTTGCCCTGCAATCACAAAGACCACTAATTATTAGTTTTAAGGACCCAGACTTGCTTGGATCCTTTGGCCTTATTAAGTTTGTTAACATTTGCAGCGGATTTAGCATCAGAGTTTATGTTAACATTTTTCTTATCAGAACTTACACTATCAGACTTTGAATTAGAATTTACAGTAGAAGGAACAATGGAAACTTTCTTCAAAGAAGGTTTTATTTGATAATAACCATAGTAAAAACTATGATATTACTTACAAGTATAAATGGAATGCCATAAACTACCACAATGAAAACAAGGATTTTGTGGTTTGTATCTAACAGACTGACTCTTAACTCCTGATTTTGAAGGTAAGGAGTTAATATTCTTATTCTTCCTGCAAAAAGAAGCCAGATGGTTAGAACTTCCACCGTTATGACATGTTTTCCTAGGAGCATCAGGAACAGGTTTATAATCATTGATTTTATTCACACCTTCCTTTCCATTCCTATTTTTCCTAGGTGATTTTACCCTGTTTGCATTCTTAACATCTTTCAGCTTATGCTTAAGCCGCTTCTTTGTCATTAAGCCTATGTTTACTTCAGCTGTCTTTTCCTGTTTTAGTTTGTCAGAAGTTAATTCCTCTTTAACTTCTGATTTCTCATTTTCAGACTTTACAGTTACAAACTTAACAGGTTTTAACTTTGGCTTTTGCTTAACAACAGGCTTAATTTCTTCAGTTCCTTTATCATTCTTATCTTCTCCATAACCTAAGCCCTCTTTCCAGTTTCCACTACTTAGCAAGTTTTAAGTTGTTTTTTCAGAGTTAGTCCAAGTCCTGATAATCTCTCTTTCCTTTTCTAACTCAGTTTTTAGAGATTCATTCATTTTTAGCACTTCATCCCTAACATAAAAAACATCATCTCTATCCTTCTGAGTTTGATGGAACATGACTAACTCTTTTTCTAAGAAATCATTTCTTTTCTTAAAAGCAAGATTTTCAGAAGTTAATCTTTCACATGTTAAAGTTTGATCTCTATAACTAACAAACATGGTTTTAAGATATCTTCTCAACTCATTAATATCATCAGTATGAAAAGCATAAGTAGTCTGAGGTACCTTTGTTTCAGCAGCTTCAGAACTGCTCTCAGCACTTTCTTTATCAGCATTTGCCATCAATGCATAGTTCTCCTCACTTTTAGAGTCTGAGGTGTCTGTCCAGCTTTTCTGCTTTGTGACAAGAGCCTTGCCTTTGTCACCCTTTGCCTTCTTGCAATCAGGAGATATGTGGCCTTTCTCACCACAGTTATAGCATTTAACATTTGTATAATCTCCTATGTCAGACTTTCCTCCTCTGCCTTTAGATCTTCTGAAATTCTTCTTATCAGAACTTATGCCTTTCCTGGAAAACTTCTTTCCCTTCCTGAACTTCCTGTATGCAATCTTTGTGATTCCTTTCACCATAAGAGCACACAGCTTCATCATCTCCTCATCAGCATCAGTCTCAGGCAAGCTTTCAGAATCTGAGTCATCATCACTTTCAGAACTTGATGACTCAGTATCAGACTTTATGAAATGAGCTTTACTCTTGTCTTTCCTTGAGAAAGCTACTTTGGGGGATTCTTCTTCAGCCTTAAGAGCAACTGTCATTGACTTTCCTCCTTTCCTCTTGCTTCTTTGTTCCATCTCAAGTTCATGAGTCTTGAGCATTCCATAGATTTCATCAAGAGTTGTTTCATCAAGATTGTAGTTGTCTCTTATTGTCGTTGCCTTCAAATCCCAGCATTCAGGAAGAGCTAACAGGAATTTAAGGTTTGAATCTTCAAGATCATACTCTTTATCAACCAATGACAAATCATTCAAAAGTTTGACAAATCTATCATATAAATCATTCAATGACTCATTAGTCTTTGAGTCAAAATGTTCATACTCTTGAGTGAGTATTGTCTTCATGTTCTTCTTAATTGTGTCAGTTCCCTGACACCTTGTTTCCAGAGCATCCCATATCTCCTTAGCAGTCTTGCAGTTGATTACCCTGTTTGACATTACATTATCAATGGCACTATGCAGTAAGTGTCGTACCTTAGCATCCTTGGCAATTGATGCTATATCTTCAGCAGTATAATCACTCTTCTCCTTTGGTACGGTCTTTGCTGCTTCACCTGCAACTGCAACTGCGAGCTTGGTTGGTTTGTGAGGCCCTTCCTTGATTCTATCAAGGTATTCTGGATCTGTTACTTCCAGGAACATGGTCATCCTTACCTTCCATATGGGATATTCAGATGGTCTCAGTATGGGAACTCTAATAGTCTCATACCGACTTTGGATTTGTGTCTTTGGAGGTTCTTCAGTTTTTGTAGGCTTAGTTGGAGTTTCTGTGTCAGACATGATTGTTTTTGGATCTTTAACTGTATGTGTGTTAACAGATTAGCTCTGATACCACTTGTTAGGTCACACACAATGTAGAGGGGGTGAATACAGTGTATAATACAATCAAATCGAACTCTAATATCTTAAGTAACAGAAAACAAACTTTATTGAAACAATAAACTCTGTTACAATATGGAACTGTTACCTCTCAGTGATGAAAAAATATCACGAGAGCTGCTAGGGTTACTACGAATAATCTTCTCGAATTATGATAACACTTATAGTGTAAACCCTATGTCTGTGTTTATATACTACACAGTTACAAGATAATCGCTAATTGATATGGAATATAATTCTGCTTCCTAAAATATATCAATCAGATATCTTTTCTTCCAAGTATTCCATTTTTCACGGAACTCCTTCTTCATGCATATCTCTTCTTATGTTTATCTCGATCTTCTTTCCTTTAATCAGCTAATGTCCTTATCTGAACATACTCCAGCACTTAAGTTCTGATATCTAACTTCTGATGATTATCTCCTGATAATATAAGTACTGATATCCTTAAGTCCTGACTTTCAGTATAAGTACTGATTGATGGTTAAGTACTGATTTGTCCTTTTAAGTAAGATCTGAAATCTAAACATAAATCATATTAGCCATGACATTATCAAATATATCTAACATATTTTATTCTTTGACAAAATATGTAAATATGAAAATATAATATTTGCAACCTAATAGTATTAATAATAATAATAATAAGTACTATATTTTTAAAAAAATGTATGGATCAAAAATACATTTGAACTGGTTTTTCTATTTTCAAATTCGTTATGATATAAGGTCATTATCATATTATCTATATGTCCAAAATTACATTCGAAATAGGTACTGAAATTTTTAGATTTTAAATATATTATACCACATTAAAAGTATCTGTAATTTATTGATGAAAATTATTAAATTATTTCATATAATATAACATGATTTTGATGAAAATATGTTCTTGATATGTGAATTACGATATCCTAAATCATGATTAGATGAAGATGTGTGGCATGTGTTATTTTATATTTATTTCTTGTTTTTTAGCGTAGATTTGGCGTCATAGTTAAGTGATACATGATGGGGAGATCATCAACATAGTCTTTTTTAGCATATGTTGCACATACTTTGTATAAATAGATGTTGGAACATATGTTGTATGTAAAAAAACTCATACCTAATTTTATTATAAAAGTATAATTGAACTACTAACCTTATAATTGTAGCCAAATTTTTTTGATACCTTTATTGTGGTTTACCTTTTTAATTTTCATATCAACTATATAATACTTCAATGTCTTTAGATTTTTATTGTTAATTTAAAATATTAAAAAATTATTACTTTGATACAGTATGTTATAAAATTGACTCGTTATAAAATTTTAATTTTTTATCATTAATTTTCCGAGCTTGATGATTAATACTTTTAATGATTTTCATGTAAGTGTTATAAACCAAATCTCAAGTAAATGATTTTCTACAATTTCAAATAGTAAAAAGAGAGTAGATATGAGTTAGGCCCTATGAAGTTCATCAGAACATGAAATATTTAGCTTAATTAGTTGAGTAGTTACTATTTTATCTTTGAGAAAACTCACATTTTTAAATAATTTTTTATACTCGTATTTCTTAGGGGTGAGCAATGTAGCATATCATGTTCAATTGTTAAAGATCAAATCAGATATTCGATATTCTGAATTATGAAAAACTATTCTTGTTCTAGTTCCCTTTAATCAGATATTATTTTTAACCATATCGCCTCAGATTATTCGGTTCAGAATTAATTCTTTATTTTTAGTTTAATTTGTAAATGATTAATCAATTTAATTGTAGTTTGATTCATTTTATTTAATTGGTATGTTATATATTGATTGACGACATATTATAAATGATAGTTTTAAGACTTTAATATAAGTAACTTATTTTTTTATTTTATTTTATTTTAACCAAGTAAAATTTATAACTCAATTCTATTAGTAGGTCTTGTAAACGCTTTTTATTATTATTTGGTTGACTTTTGATTAAGAATATAGAATTCCCCTAAATTCACCTTTATATCACAGGTTATAATATTTCAAATTCATATATCATCAATATTACATCATTTAGATATATTTTCTCACACCAAATTTGATGTCTTTGTCACTATTCTTATATCTATAATTTTTTTAAAAAGATTTAGTTACACGTCAAATTCTGAATTCACAAGTTTAAAATAAAAAATAATTTAAATAAGAATATTCTTTCAGTTATCTTATTTAGTGTTCTCCAAAAAATTATAATCTCTTTATAAATCACCTTTTATAATAAAAAAAATTTAATATGATATAGTCCATGTTAAAAGTCCATCAATTTTTCCTTTCAAAAATGCTCACTGAAATTTTAATTTTTGTGTTTAATTAATTCGTCACATTCATGACTTAAAGTTTCTATAATAGTATAGTGGTACTCGTTTAAACTATTAAGTTATATTTGAATTCGTTCATTTTTATTCGAAATGAGTTATATCTCAATCATGGTTCGAGCCCGATTATTCATATTCTTTTTCAATTTAAAATTCATTTACGTGAATTATTAATTTACAAGTATTAATGGACATTTAAATAATATATAAGACTTATCTGAAATAATAACTTGATCTCGAATAAATAAGATATTAAGAGAATATAAATATAAGAGTTTTAATGTATATGGTTAATGCTTTTTAATAACAAAGTGAATGTTTGTGTAACTTAAATGGTTTATGTGCTGATTTTACATTGAAGAGGTCTTGGGGTAGGTAATTTATTTGCTCAGGAGGGAGGAGGGAGGCGTGACACGTAGGTGCTATTATATAGATAAAAGGAAGGATGAGAACAAGTTAGTTATTGTTAATTGCATTCAACAAGTGACACGTTTTACACGGATTAGACACACCACATTTTTAATTTTTATTCAGATTCATTTCTTGCCACTTATATAAAGTACATTACTCATTCACTAATCTAGAAACATAAGAAACCAGGTGAAATTAATTACTGGATTAGCCAAATATACATTTATCAAGGATGGAACAAACATATATCATGATCAAGCCCGATGGTGTTCAAAGAGGCCTGGTTCGTTTCTTTAATTTATTTTCTTAACACTTGTTTAATTTCTATTGATTCTGAATTTAGTTCTTTTTATATGATTTATTAGTTCTGCATTCCTTAATCTGGGTTTTGATTATTTTTGCTTGGTTGTTTGTAATTTATAAAGACGTTCTTTAATGAAATTGATCGATTTGTAATAATTTACATTTTTTCAAATGTTAGTTTTATTGGTAAATCTATCAGGGTCATCTCAAATTATTTTTGTAAAGAGATGTGATGTTTTATACTTAAATGTGAGAATCAGATGATTTATCAACTTCATGGTTCGATCATTGAGATTTTTGTACCTGTAAACACATTCTTATTTGGTTAAGGAGTTCAACAGTTTATCTCATGTTATACTATTTATTATACCAGGTTGGTGAAATCATTGGCAGATTTGAGCAGAAGGGTTTTATTTTGAAAGGTACCTTCTAGTTGTTATCAGTTCTGCAATCGTTGATTACATAACTAGTACTATTTTTTGATATGTTTGGGTAGAAGAGGTAGGAGCAACCAGATTATTTAGAGTTAATCTACAAACTATAGAAAACAGCTACAGATCACTAGCCACTGAGGTACAGATCACATCAACAGTTTTTAGTTTGTTGCTTAAATTAGTTCGCATTTGAACATTTGGAAAGTTAAAATGCTTTTCAATAATCTAACAAAAGAAGAATTAGGATTTGTGACTTGCCTACTAGTCCCATGCCTCTCCTCTTTCAGAATTAGTGAAACCCTCTTATGAATTAACTTTGATGTATAACTACGTCCATACAGGCGCAGTTCTTTTGGGGGTGGAGTCTTCTGCCACCTAACAGTCACCAATTCTATACATTATGTTGAGTCACAATATTTGTTTGCTCTGTTTTTTTATATACACTACAATTGTTTGGTTACATCTAGCTTTAATAGCGAGGAATAGATGATTTCATTCAGTAGATGATATTAGGACATAAAATAGAATTTATTTGTTCCAATCAATGTTCTTTTATCAAGTTTACCATATAGGTCTTTTAATTTTTATGTAGCCAATCCTAATGAAATTTAATCTGATGCTTCCATTAATGATGGAACATACGGGTAACGGGTATTATCCTCCCCTCCCCTTCTGGATTCTCTATTCCGCCACTGTTATGGTTAGATTTTTTTTTCTTATGTTGTGTTTGGGTGGAGTGAATGGAATGATTGAAATGAAAGGAAACTAATGAAAATTGGAGGGAAGATTTGAAAGAAAATGAGATGGTGCAAAATTCTTATGATAAGAATTGTAAACAAATTGGATGCAGTAAGAAATGGAGCATTCCATCTTAAATTGGGGTGCTTACATTATAGTTTATGTAGTTACGAATGGAATGGGTTAAATAATCAAAATTTTGAATATTTAGTCATTTTATGCTTTAAATCTCATTCCATTCCATTCAATTGCATTCACCCCAACCAAACACAACATTAGTGTGATATTATAATCCTTAGGTCACCTAAATTAGGTTCACGGACGATGGGATTGTGTAACTGCTCATGCCAGATATCCATGTTTATCCTTTCTTATTGAACTTGATTTGTGAAATTCATGTCTCTGTTTTTCTTTTGCGAAGTTGCATGTCTATGTTTTAGCTTTGAGGTGATTGCTGTAAGATTTAATTTGTAATTGAACAAAGCAAACCATGTAAACAATCAGGTATGAAGCTCACTACTGTGGATCAGTCTTTAGCTGAGAAACACTATGCGGACCTCTCTGCAAAACCCTTCTTCCGTAAATTGGTCGACTATATTATATCTGGTCCTGTTGTTGCCATGGTTTGGGAGGGTAAGAATGTTGTTACAACTGGTCGAAAGATTATTGGTGCAACAAATCCTTGCGAGTCTGCTCCTGGCACTATCCGTGGTGATTTTGCTATTGACATGGGCAGGTAGGAAATGGTTTCTTTGTAGCTTTTACTATTTTATATTGCTTGTCATCAGGGACGGAATAAGAGGGGGGCACGGGGTGGCGGCCGTCCCCCCAAAACTTATACGTTTTTCAGTTTTTTGGTAAATATTTACAAAAATTATTGTTTAGTCCCACCAGTTTTTGATATACAGTATGTATAATAAAAAAATAATTTAAATATACATAAAATTATACATAGATTCTAGTAGATACCTTATTTGCGTGCAGCGAAATCAGATATTCTGAAACTTTATCAACATAAAAAAAAATGTTTAGAGAAGCAATTCAGATCTTATTCTCTCTATAGTTCTTCCTTTGAGGTAACATGTACTATGAAGTAATATGTTGTTTTACTTTCCACAAAAAACTACGATATCAACGTTATCTGTTTGCCCCCTGAAATATTTTTCTGCTTCCGTCCCAGCTTGTTATGGAATAAAGTTAAAGTGTATTTGACTATATGTATGGATCTGCAGGAATGTCATTCATGGCAGTGATGCTGTTGAGAGTGCGAAGAAAGAAATTGCCCTGTGGTTCCCAGAAGGCCTTGCAGAGTGGCAAAGCAGCATTCACTCGTGGGTCTATGAGTGAACTTAATGGTGTTAAGCTTATGACTGTTGCTCTAGTTCTATTTTCTCCTTCCTAGCAAGTTAAACATTCGACTCATTGAATCCTATAATCCCGAATGGAGAATTCGATAAATAAATCGAATAGTGCCCAAAAGGGTCTAATTTAAATTTGCTCGTGTAAAAGTTTTGGCAATGCTATAACAATATTTTCCCGTGGTTTTCTGAAGTTGGAAAACTGTAGTATGTCGACAGTTCCTATACCAGTTTTTGCATGTTACACCGGGGAGATGACTTCTTGTGCATTATCTCAGACTCCCATACATAGATTTGCATCGAGGTGATTTTCAAGTTCGGGTCAAACAATTGTGAAGTCTAACAGTGAACTCCCTAGTTTTGGACGACAGAAAGAACATAAAAAAAGAGTTATGACTTTTTTTCCTTCCCAGTCCTCACAAAAGTAGGGAAAAGCTTTCAAATTTATCCTCTTAGTGATCCCAGCACTAGAACTTTCGTAACAACTTTTTTTATTTCCAAGCAAATGTCAGGTTTCATGTTAAGTACAATGTACTTTTGCATACTTCATTCGATCCTAGCAATTTCAGTTACGGGTTATGAGTGAGTGTCTCTTCGAACATGACTCGGAGACGATACTCTATTTTGCATATATATTAAAAATAAGAGAAAATCGGGTCTCAAGGATCTTCTCGGACGAATTACATGAAAACATTTTACAATGTAAAATTTTATAAATCTTTAAATTTAAACAGAACACACTGCATTCAGTAATAATATAATAGCCTTGCTTTTTTTTTTAATCTCGTTTAAAAATAAAATCTCGCGGGAGTATTCTCAAAAGTCAAACCTGATAATCCCTTAAAAAATAATTGCAATTTCTTTCAAAAAAAAACATTTTTTGGAATAATATACATTTTTGTTTTGAAAAATATCCTCAACACTCTGTGTGTATATAAGGTTCAATCATTAACCCAGTATAACTGAATTTACATTTGTGTAACAATGCAATCAGGATGTACACATATCTGCAACACCCTAAACCCCTCAAACATACACTTTCTAGGGTTTCTCCCTCCCAATTTCTCATCATCTCACCTCAATTTCGCTCCAATTAAACCCCCATGCCGGTGCATTTCGCGCAGCTTCGAGCACAATCGGAGCCCTAAAGGAAGGAATTGCAGGGATAGATTGAATGCCAAGGGAAAGGATAATGTCTGGAGTGTCGATAACGAGCCGGAGAAAGCGAGAGATGGAAGGAGTAGGAAGAAAAAGAGAGAAAGGAGAGTGAGGAAAGCGGGGAAGAGGAGTGAGAAGAGTGGGAGAGTTATGGTGTCTGGCTCGGTTTTGATGGAGGTTGAGACTGTTTTGCAGACTCAGGTTGCCTTTCATATTTCGTTTAGTTGCTTAATTGCTTGTATTTCTTACTTATTATGTGTTTATCTGACTTTCAGTATGTATAGGTGGATACAAATTTAGTTAAACATAATATTTATTTAAGGACAAATTATGAGGACAGGAGGTAGTGTGTTATAATTTGGATATGGCTGAGTTGGTTGATCGCAGTATTTAAGTAAGAGAGTGCTAGGGTTTGAATATCTGTGCTAATAGTCGTTTTGAATACCAGAGCATACCTTAACTTTTACGGGTTATACTGTTGCGGTGATTTGGATTCTAATACCAAAAATAACTTTTGGCATTCCCTGCAATTAGCGTCTCCCCTGCTGTTTATAGTGTATAGTAATACTGGTCTACTGCATATGGCATGTGTAATTGTATATTGGTGAATAACTATTAGTGCATACATGTATGCAGTTATGTGAGAATAAAGACACGCACCTTAATTTTTAATTTTTTTCGATTGCCTTGGAAATCTAAGGCTTTTCCTAAATAACTTTCGTCAATGATCATACAGTTTTGTTTTTCATGAGTAGAGATATTCGAGCAACCTGAAACTTTTATCCGTGCTTTGTTGATCTACACTGCATGTGATACATTCAGACACACAAACACGCCCTCACATACAACAGAATGACCAGAAATATTTTGTGACGAGTGTATGTCAATCCCATTCCATACACAGGTGAGAAAACTCGTAGAAGACTTTATCTGGAATCCAGATATAAGATAATATCATTTTTTTGGATCACGCTATTGTTTTTAACTTGATTTCATGCTTATCTCATGCTTGTTGATCCCCCTAACTTTCTTACTACCTTCATCAAAGTGATTGTTTAAATGTAATTATGAAAAAGAAGGGGAAAAATTGGTTATGAATTAATATGAATAGGTCAATAGGCTATTCACGTGGAATTGACTTTTAGTTTCCATCTTTACCTACTGTAAAGTCAATTTATTTGTAAGAGTTGGGCCTCTAGTAGTTGGATTTATAACATTCTCCTCTCAACAAGATCTCAACCTCAAGGGAAAAAATTTGGAGCGTTGAGATTGAAGAACCCTGCATCTCCTATGTAGAACCGGTACTATCTATGTGTGTTGGAACTTGGACCACTTAATTGATACTTGCAGAGCATGAACACCCTTCCCATGACCTGGCATATATTGAACAGGGTCTACAAAAAACCGACCTCTTCTCCTTCTTCCTTGGTGTCATTTTAAAAGGTGAAACACAGTATGGACAACATTACCAGGTGGTAACTCAGTTGATCATTTTCGGAGGTGATATTCTCTATCATTTTTAAATTATCTACAGGAATTGGGAGAAAGTTGAAGGCAATACATAGCAGCAATTAACATCTGTTTATTACATTGGAACCTTTTGTACACCCTATATGTTTATTATGTTCATGGTATAAACCATGATATATTTAAAATTTGTAATGATCTGTGCCTCTACTTCAAGTTTTTGCATATAGCAGCCACCTTATAGTTGGAGTAGCTAGACATAGGGCTTGAGGAGTGGATACCATATAGGGAGATTATCAATGACAAACCAAGTGCGGTCACCTTACAGTGAAGCCATCAGAACGTTGAATTGCTTAAAATACAAATTAAGAATTTCTGGTTCTTAAATATCATTCCTTGTCATCTCTCGATTTCAGTTCAATTCAAAGTTTATAGTAAAGTATTTGTGCAGCTTCATTGGCAAAGGGAAAGGATAACTTGTGGAACATCGGTTATAAGATGACCAAGTTTGAGGAAAGTAGAACGAGCAGGAGAAATGTGAGAGACAGATATATGAGCAATAGGAGTGAGGATGATGAAGTTAAGGGAAGTCCAGATGTTTTGCAAACAGGGAAAGATAGACATCTACTGTTTTAATGAGTATTTGTTGGGTTTTTTTAGTTGTAGTTTTTTTAGTTGTAGTTTTTTTGTATTTTTGTGTTTTGTTAAATTATTTTATTTACTCTACAGACTACAGAGTCATCGTAACCGAAATTATTTGTTTTCATGTTATATGATACATAGTTTACGATTATTATATATCGAGAATAGGGCTGTCAAACGGATAATTCGGATACGGATTTATCCGCAACTGTCGGATTCGGATACGGTTAATATTCGCTTTATTTCGGATAGAGATAATATCCGCTTTTTCCCGGATACGGGTGCGGATATTTCGGACGGTGTCGGATATTTTTGATGGTCATACCGTATTGACGATGATTTTCGAACAATTTTTTTATGACTAAGCTCAAATGATATTTTTATATATGTATAAAGTATTTTAGTATTTGTATAATTATATAAATTTTGTATAAATGTATTATTTAATGCATATACACACACTACAAGCTAATAGCATAGAATTAAAATTACGTATAATTATATATTATATAATTTAAATATCATATATGTATTTAGTTTCGGATTCGAATATCACGGATTCGGATACGGATAATATCCGCTTTTTCTCGGATACGAAAAATATCCGCTTTTTCTCGGATACGGTGGCGGATTTTTCGGACGGACTCGGATTTTTCGGATTTTTTTGACAGCCCTAATCGAGAACTTGCACTCCCCTTTATATACGGATGTTTAGCCCTCCTGAAAATGAGGGATTTCTATATGCTTTATGGATTTTAATGTGTTGTTTATCTCAGGAACCTGTAATTCGGCCAGCATGGAACACATTTTCCAGTAGCCTTAATGGAATTTGGAAGGGAGTGGGAGCAATATTTTCACCAATAACTGCTGAAATGGAACCGATTGATGTGGGGAAAAGGGGCGAGCACTTATTTGACTGCTACACTCTTTGTCATATAGAAACAGTGAGCTGCCCTTCTGCGGAGCAAAAATCTCAGATCAAAAGGCGAGTTAATTGGGTGACCCTAAATGCACATGGTGAAAATCAGCAATTGAAGGGAACTGAGCACAGAAGTAAAGAAAGATATGTACCTGAAGATAGTTCCATATCCCCTAAAAAAGTATATGATGCAAGTACAGTAAATCATATTTTACCCAAATACGAGTCATGTAACTTTGATACAAGTGATGTGATGGAAGATGATGTCATGAGTATGGAGCCTGGCCTTGTTTTCTTTGAGGTAATATTGAGTTGATTATTCTATGCTAATTTTTTAAGGCACGAATTACAGACAATGCTTAATACTTGTACCATTTTCTTCAAGTGTATATACTTTGTCTTCACTTATATGTGTACTTGATGCAACGAATTGATACATTTTTGGAAATTGTACATTATATAAAGCGTTCCCTGTCCAACCATATTCTCACTTCAATTAAAATAAATTTTTGAAAATGGATATCAATGTAGTAAGATATGAGAGGTTAGTATTTTACTTACTAGTAGGAGTACTGACTTGTGAGGAAGAGATCTGAGTGCTGAGTGCTGAATGTATCTCTTGGGTAAACTTTGGCAAATGAGTGATGGCATTGGTATGTATTTGTCCACTTGTACTTTTGAAGAAATTTAATAATAATTCTGCATATGCTGAATAATTTATATGTTTAATTTTTAGGATGGATCTTATTCAAGAGGTCCCGTCAATATACCAGTTGGTGAAGTTAATGAGTCTGATTACTTCCTCTCTCCAACTTTTAAGTTTGAGCAAGTAAGTTCTTCTGTTGATTAATTTGATATTACATTTGCTTCATAGCATCGTTACAGTAGTCGTAAAACGTTTATTTTATTGTTTCTTGACATTTAATATTACCTGATGCATAAAAGATCACTTCACAAAAAAAGTCAATCAAATTATTACATAAATTCAAATAACTTTGAGGAATGCAACATGACTTTTTTTCCTATTAATAAGATTATATTAATTGTTGTTTTTGGGTAGTCTTGCAAAATGTCAGTTTTATTACTAAATCACTGTCTGATGGATCAATAGCCAATGATTTAGTACGTTATCATCTTATTCAGTTTCATACAATATTACTGTTAACAGCTTCTGCTGCTGCTTACATGCATTATCAATGTTGGTTCTTTGTAAAAAAATTAGAAAGTAACACAAATGTTTTAACTAGTAAAAATGTTGGTATAAACAGCAATGTGAACGTATATACTTTTAGTTGTATGTATTTCTTACTAGACGAGGTTTCTATCAACTGTATGAAAGATTACCAATGTTGCGTACACATTACCGATGTTGGTTCATAAAGAATTAAGAGTTGCGCAATCTCACTACTGCTTTGGTTAGTGTTTGGTTAAAGGTTGTCACAAAAGACTACGAATTGTTCACACCATAGAGTTCAGTAATGGAGGCTCGGACATCCAAATTATGAGGGTAGCTGTTTACGAGGAAGAGTGGGATAGTCCTGTAAATCTTCCCGACTTTAGGTATATTTTCTTATCATATTCATTGTGTGAACCTTCATGTTAATATTTTTATGTTGTCATTAAGTTATCTTCTACTTGCACTGTTACATTTGGACTCTTAAAAGAGTATGAATGGAATACGGTAAAATGATGTGCAATAGATGGAGATGTAAAAGAAGATGAAGTTAGAAGGAAAAAATTAACAAGATTGTTAAAGTTAACGAAATAATAGACGCTTCTCCTTGGATATTAAATACACATTTCCTTTTCCATTTTTTTAAGTTCACCCAATATATATACTTCTGATAAGTGAAAGTGTATTATTTTTTGGTTGATAAGTCACATATTCTTGCTTTTTCTAGAAGCAATAGAGCTACAACCTATTTATACTATACTATTATAAGCAGAACACCTTCTATTTGGTAGTTGGTCGGTTGTTCGGTACAATTGTTTGGTACGATAAATAACAACCGTCAGATCTAAAGACAGGTAGATGGGAACCGTTGGATGTAATAATAAAATAATATTATATTAATATTTAAACTGCTCTCATGGATTCAGGGTTCGAATCCCGTCAACAGCATTTTATATTTAAACTTTTATATTCTTTATTTTTAACAATTTCTACAGATTCAAGGTTCGAGTCCGGTGAACAACATATTATATATTATATTATTTATTTTCAGTTAAGTCTCAAATTATCATAAAACATATATTTTTATAACTTATTATCTTCTTCAATTTATTTTTTCAACTATTGAAAATCTATATTAATATATTAATAATTTTAAGTTAAAATATATTATTAAAAATTATTCGAGTGTTAAAAGCAATCCGTGTATCGCACGGGTTACAGGCTAGTAGCAGATAATAACATGTCATCACTTAAGTCTAGGACCCATGCAACTATATCTCTTTAACAGGTCATGTTGTATTCTGATAGTTCTTAATCCTGCTAGAGAAATTATAGGAGTGCGCTTAAGAAAATAGATAGTTAATTTTGGGTAGTGGCATCTTAGATTCTGATCCCGCTGGAAATTTTATAAAAGAATCTTTATTCATCTATCTAGTGTGATTCTCTTGATTTTCCAACGTCAACTTGATTATAATTGTTAGTGCAATTTTTTTGTTGTACCCTCCTATTCCATTCATTAAATGTTTTTTATTACACCCTCTGTCCCATTTTATATGACCTACTTTACTTTTTTGAATGTCCCAAAAAGAATGAACCTTCCATTTGTAGCATTTATTTAAGATTACACACCACACATTCATATATAGATGTTCAAAAAATCGAAAGCCTGAAATCCGTTCCGGTCCCCAAAAAAACCCAACAAACCCGATCATGAAAAAAGGCCGGCCCGGTTCGATCCGGCCTGCGGGCCTTAAACGGGCCTCCTTTTTTCTTTAAAATCCAGCCAGGGCCGAAACCTGAAAAATCCGGATAAAAGCTCGGATTTTAAAAAATCCCAGTTAAAATCCCGGATTTAAAAAGCCCGGCTCGGCCCGGAGAAAAGCCCGAGCCATTCAAAAAGTCTGGATAAAAAACCGTTTTTTATATTAAATTTTAAAATATATAGTGTTTTTGATAAATTTTTAAAACGTATATTATACTATTAGAAGCAATTAAGGTTTATTTGGTTGGTCCGTATATTTGGTATATTAAATATCAATCGTTAGATTTTTAGGTTAATAAATGTGAACGATTTTTTTTATGTGACCTTGACATTTTATTAATTTTACAAGGCAACGAAAGGAAAGGAAAACATTACAGCAGGGCTGCCAACTTTTTACCAACCCTATGAACTAACAGAAAACAAGAACTGGAAATTAAACATACTAGTTAGGCCTTAGGGCTAAACGCCAAAACAAGACAGTATATTAAACATGTGCTATCTTATAGTTCAAGATATTATTTCTGAGGTATCTAAATTACTCACCTGTTAAGGCACAAAATATAAACTAATATCTAATATATAAATTAAAAAAGCCCGGATAAAGCCTGGTTCGGCTTGGCCCGCGGGCCTAAAAAGGGCCTCATATTTTAGAGGAAGCCTGTCCCAGCCGGATTTTTAAAAAATCCCGCCCGATTCGTTTCTAAAAAAACCGGGCTTTTCAAAGCCCGGATAAAGCCCAGCCCGATGGGCTTTTTGTGTATCTCTACTTTCATATAATACCCCTAGTTTAACACCCACTATCTCACTTTTGTGGTTCATATTAGAGTCGAGCTTTAATTTCTTAAAAATCGTGCTAATTTAATGAGGTCACATAATTTGGGACGGAGGGAGAATGTGTTTATAGGTGATTCTAGAAACCTATTTGTAGAGATAACATAGTTAATGGAAATAGATAGCTCAGTTGCAGATAATTTGTTTTTGACTTATATCTCTGGTTTGTACCTCCTAAAGGTTACATAGTTAAGCCATTTACTCCAGCGCGAACATCTAGAAATTGCCATTTTCTAGCTGTTTTAGTTGCTACACTTTCTGAACTTCACGTTCCTGCCTTGCTTGTTTTGCAAAGCACCATGATTGTATAATTTGGGCATGATTTGAATTAGCCCTGTTCTTAAAACTCTTTAGAGATAACTGATGTAGTTGCGTATAATTTTTACAGTGCGATCGAGTTCGATTTGAAGCCATTTTCCCAGAGAAAGAGAGTACAACCATCACAGCTGGTTGGGTCCTGGAAAGTGTTTGAGGTCAGTGCTACACCAATTTATGGTGTGGAGGTCATGGCAGAGGAAATTGAAGGCACCATTCCTTATGTGTACCTTTGTACAGAAACATTGAAGAAGAGAAACCAACCCGATAACCCAGTGTACTTCGGGGAGGAAGAGGTTTTAGACATGGCCGACGTTAAAGTTCTTTGGTTACCTGGAGGCATAACAAGTTACGTAGATGTGAACAAGGATGGTGTTTTATGCATTGGGGTTGGCTGGTACTCGGATGAAGGAATCAATCTTGTTATGGAAAGAGATTATGGTCTAGATGGAAAGCTCAAGGAAATTAGAACCAAGTCCGAAGTAAAGAGAAGGTGGCCTGAATGACTTTTCTTGGACAGCATCTCTTTTTGGCCACTGACGTAAGTACTGTACATGTGCTAGTTTAAGAGTTAAACTCGTATTGATCTTCTATTTGGTCAAGAATTTTAGAGAAGTTGTGAAATATAAATTAATTTCATTTCTGATGTGCATACATAATCATTTTGGTTAGTGTCACTTTTTATACTTCAAATTTAAAGTAATCTTAACTATCCTATTTTTAAGTGTTGTCAATGTGCTGCATCCTCTAATATATTTTAAGTGCTGTCTATTATAAATTATAGGAGCAAATCTTTAAGTTATTACTTTTGTCTGAAAGTGTCAAACGAGATGTTCTACCTTGGTGATTTTTTTGACAGGGGAGTACTAATCAACTTGACCTGGTAAGCCAGTTATCTATAAATCTACACAGCCATTACCTTGCATTACCTTATCTGACCTGGTAAGCCATTTATCTATAAATATATACAACCATTACCTCGCATTACCTTATCTAAATATAATAGGACTGCAACCTTTAGTAGAGTATTGTATGTACTCTACATATTCTAACAGGATATCATATAACTTCGTTGAATAGAGTTTAAGATTATTGCAAGTCAAGCTAGATGTTCAATAAGATATTTCCGACTTCAAAGTTATTTGACAGGGATGGACTAATAAACTTGATCTGGTAAACTCTGTAATCTACAAAAATCATTTAACCATTACATGTCTATGTTTCGTTGATCTTAAATTTCGTAGGTAACTTGCACTTCCTGTAAACTAAGTTGATAATATTAGACAAAATGACAAAGATGAGATGATATCCGCTCTCGAGGCAAAATCTTTACATATACCGAAACAAGTTTAAGACAACCCATGAGCAGTGGGAATACCCCCTCAGGGAGCGATGTTGGTGGGTAAGTGTAATGATGCGACAACCACAATACTTGGGAAAACACCTTAATTAGATATGAAATTCTGAGTCATCATCTCAACATATCTAATACAGATGATAATATATGAATACATAATAGTTCTTCCGTCAACCAGGTCATATACTGTAACACAAGCGGGCAGTTTAGAAAATTCCTTGATCTTTTATAGGCTTGATTTTGAAGTGGAGTTAAACGAGATAGAAGAGAAAGATCATTATATATAGAGAATGATGCAATACAATGTGAAGCATTAAGGGTCGATACTCAGTTCCAGGAATCAACTAGATGCTAGATAAAAAGTGATTCGTCAGAGATAATTATGGCTACTTATGAGTAACTTTGTTGATGGCTTCCTGGCAACATAGTTCGAAATGAAATTAGAGAAGAAACAGCTAGCTTGGTGCCTGTGGTAAATTATAAAATGATACGATAACGTAAATGGAAAGTTGAAACTGCTACAAACAATAAAAAGAAAAATCGAATAGATAATTAGTTGCAGAATGCACAAGAAAAGATATGTACAGGATAATAGAAAATAAGAAAGCCTTTCAGGATTCTGAAGTGTATATTCGAGGAATTGAGGTCCAAAATAGTGGAATGGTCGAGCTTAAGTGTATTAAGCGAGAACAAAAGATACGTTTTTGTGAACAAAAGTTCAACTTATTTTTGGCACTGTTGAAAATTTCGTAATTGAAGTATTTACAAAAGAAATATGAAATATATGCATTTTTTGTTGGTTTTTATTTTACTGAACGAAAGTAGATTTTATTGATCAAATGAATCAATTTCATCCTAACACAATAAATTAAAACTCACACAAATACAATGTTACAACAAAGAAATTATCCAAAGCACTGCCTCTCTCCTAGCCCATCAAACCCATAAGACCTGCAAAAACAATAGAAACTCCCACCACTAATTTGTTCGTGGAACTGAAGCCACCAACTGCACCATTAGGCGACTCTGTTGGAGTCGATGGTGAATCGGGACTGCTAGGCGGTGTGTCTTCTTTTGGTGGAGTGTCTTCCTTTGGTGGAGTTGAAGGGGTGGCGGGTGTTGATGGGGTAGTGGGAGTACTTGGGGTGGGGGTGGGGGTGGAGGCTGCTGCAACCGTGACACTTAGTTTCATGCCAGCACCACAGTGACCAAATGTTGGACACATGAAATACATTGAACCTGTCTCTTTCAATGCCACAGTGGTTTTCCCTCCGGTATATGAGTTTATCGGATTGCTAGAAGAACAAGAGGTGTAGTCGGATTGACTTACTTCATTCACGCTGTGTGAGGATCCGTAGTTGAATACTGTTGACACATGCAATGCAGAGTAAGTTTATGCACAAAACTAGACCTATTAGGTGTCAACAATGACAAGGTGTTAGACTTGAATGTCGAAAACACCTATTAGCATAAAAATCAGATATGTATGTAGTGATCCCAGCCAACTTACCGAGATTGTCACCGACGACAAATTTTTCACCAGCAGCCCAGTTGGTAAAATCTACGTTTTGGTCCCAACCACTAGAACCTCCGACAGTATGATCAACACCATACACTGCAGGGACAGCTAAGAGACTAAGAAGAAGAAAAACAGATGCAAAGGCCATGATTAAGATTTCAACTTCTCAAGACAAATTAAAATAAAGAGGAAAATGTACAATCTCAGCAATGTAGATGACAATCTATATATAGAAGAGGGGGAGGGGGGAGGGGGGGGGGGTGTCAAGTTTTGTGATGGAAATTGAAATGGTAGCGGCTTATTTTTATAATCAACATGTAAATATATAAGTAAGATATTATTAGTACTTGTAAGATTAATATGTTGGCCGGTCATCATTTGTTTTGCACCAACTCTGGTCTTATAATATGCTGCGCCACCACTGCACCTGTCTTAGCTTATACCTAATGTATTTGGACTTTTTCTTCTGTTATCTCTCAGCTGACTTGAAGCTAATATATTATGAGTATTCTAACTGCTCTACGTACCTAATATGATTGTTACTTTCTTCTTCATAATGTCATATTTTTATGTATTTGACAAGGGAAAAAAATATTTAATAAAATTTAAGTTACTACGTTTCTGCGTTTATAAACTTTATTATTAGATAACTCAAGTAGTTAAAAACCTATCTATATAAACTTGGTTTGATTCCCGCTCATCCCGAAATCGAGATTTGTTGAAACGGATACTCAATTCAGACTTGAACGAGGTATGAACAGGCGATCCACACCAAGTTGTTTTACCTTGGTTGTGTTTCAAACAAGTTCTCTCCGAAAGTTTAGAACTCTGCCGAGTTTAGACATTTTAGTCGAGTTCGAACCGTATTCTGATAGTATTCAACTCAATGTATTGCATGTGTTAATTCTCTAGTATTAGAAACCTTCCTTTGCAAAACAAAGTTATATTACGATCACTTTCCAGAGTCCGATGAAATGAAGAAGCTAGGGTGTCATCGCTTTACTCATACAATTGAACAGGTCTTTCCTAAATCAATCAAATATATTGCACTTGTATGTAAAATACTTAAAAAAAATCCCTATTCATTACGAATCATTACTTTCACAATTTTTAATTAAAAAATTAGTAACATATCCCAACACGTAGCCCCCGGTATATAAAAATGAAGATGATGCAAGAAACTAAGAATATCATACAGCACGAACTTGCGGACCCGTTCTTCACTTGGTCGTATAATTGAAAAGTTTGGATTACATAAATAGTAAATTATAATGAATAAAGGGATATGATTGACACCAGGGTTGATCAAGCATGCATTACAATACCTGTAAAATGAAAGTTAGGTATATACATACTCTTCTATTTCTCTTTTCTTTATGGAGCAATTTGTATTCCTAATCAAATAATTTATTTATTTTTTAAGAAAAAAAAAAGAGAATATTGCATATGATGAGAAGGTGGTCAACACTTGCCCACATCCTCGGTATCTTCCTTGTATATGTATTTACAGGTAAAATTAGGCGTGTGCTTATATATTATAATCGTTTTCATTATGGAAAAGTTAAACGATAAGATTATTTTTTATGGATATCGACGAAGTTTGAGTTTTAAACACATGTCGGTAATCATGTAATGACATGGGAAGTTGTTAGTTTTACTTGGCCTCACCGTATATACGTCAAGTTCCGGAAATGACCTTCAGGGATCACGAATAGTGATTATGTTACCTTTTTAAAAGAATTCGATACGATAGATATGAATTCTGTATGATTAGGTATTGAGATTCTAAGGAAGGTGAATGATGACAGCAGGTCAGCCATAGACTATATTAATGCAGTAATAATTTTTTAAAATAATGAGACGATAACAATCGTGAGTATTGTATTGCAATGGATGTTGAGATTGATTACCAATAATCGGGTCGTGGTGATGTATAAGTTATCATTGATAGACTAAGTCGATTATCTACTGACTGAATATTTATTCCTTCTTATCGACAGAATGTCGTATTGCTATACGAGGAAGGTTGTGGTGCAACCGTAGAATTCTAGTAATGATGATGTATAAAATGAAATCCCAGATTCGATTTTCGATGTCAAAGGAGTTTCAAAGGTGATTGTTTATAAGTTCGAGTAAAAGCATGGGTCCATAGAATAAATGATGGATGGAATAGCAAAAATATTAAGACACGCGAAATGCGATGCAATAATACTTGTTATTGATATATATATACATGTATATGTGTTTCGTTCTCCGGTGATAAACTGAAGGGTTTCGAGCACATAAACGCAACAGGAACAATAATTAAAAAACGTGAAAAACCAGAATTTTCGAAACCCACCGCAGGATCCACGCGAAAAACAGATATTTAATTCGTATATCAGATTGTTTACCTTAAGAAGCTTTACAAATTGGTTGAATAATAGAGATTCAAAGATTGTTCAATCACCACACATCCCGCTCTCGCGATCTACGCTCTATCGGTATCCACACGAATGCTTGAACTCAAGGATTGGATGTGTACTAGCACAAACTCGTTTTTTCTTGCTCTCTCTATCTTCTCTCTTGGTGACCAGGGTTTTTGTAAAAGTCTTGCACACAAAATCAGCCACACAAGAGATATTATATAGAGAGAAAAAGAATTATAACTCTTAACTAATTATGAGTTATTATTAATTCGAAATTCCTATTTGTATAATATTTAAGTCACACTTAATTATTTAACAACTGAATTTCATAATTGATATTAGTAAATTCGAATATCATTATTTACCAAATTAATTAAGTCATACTTAATTAATATTATAAATAATTTGAACTACTTTAATTTAATTTAAATCCAATTTAAATTAAATAATCTTTCAAACATTTTTTGTGTGTGACCCTATAGGTTATTATTACGTTGGCAACGAATTTTAAATCTAATATAAAATCATAAAAAATGAGTGGCATCTAGTAATACATCATTGCTACCCAAGTAATAATATTTGAATCGGTGATCAATTATACCTTTCGTGAATAATGTACAATGTAATATAATCCCTTTAACCAAATATTATAGATTAAACTGGAGGCATGTAATGTGTCATCCTCATCATAGTTTAATCCAAGTTTTCTTGATCAATGAGTAAATTATCTTATCAAATCAACATTTGAGCGTGGCCACGCATTTCATTGTCTAGCTCACTGAAGAGACCAATAATATCACTCATAAAATAGGAGAGTTAAATCTCATCTAGATCATTCATATTTCTCATACGATTCATAATATACCCAATGTTAGGAGCAATTCATGATATTATACAGAAACTATAAGAAGCATCTATATATGGTAATTACTAACATCGACGGATGATGGTAATAAGCATCAACAGATGATGATTGCAAGCATCAACGAACGATGATGATATCGACGGATGTTGATATTCGACGGATAACGATATCAACGGATGAAGATGTCAACGGATGATGAAATTAGTATTTATCACATCAGTTGATCTTTGAAAGGAAAAGGAAACAAGAATTTCAAGTCAGTGGAGGACTTTATCTCAGAAGCAATAGTATAGGTTTCCTGGTTGTTAATAGAATAGGATTCCTTATACATTGGTAGATGTGCTCTATATAAAGCAGAGATTAGGTTCATGTTATACGCATTGCGATATTATTATATCTTTCGCATAACCTAAAAGCTCTCAAGGATATTTGTTCATCCTTTCGAGAGAGTACTTTTGTAATAAGTTTTTATAAGATCGATATAATAACTGTTGATTCTTTTGAAGTTTTGTCTAGTGGATTATATTAACTGTATTCACCCCCTCTACGGTTGATTTAGGGCCTAACAATTGGTATCAAAGTTTGCTGTTAATGTACAAACAGTTTAAGATCTGAAGATTGATCAACCATGTCAGATAAAGGAGAAGAAGAAACACAGAATCTGGATCCGAAACCACAACCCCCAGCCACATCACAGATAAGAAGCAACATGAGTAGGTATGAAGCAATCAAAGTGCCCATCCTGAAAGTGCATGAATATCCAATATGGAAAGTCAGGATGGCCAAGTGTTTGGAAGCCACAAATCCTGAATACTTAAGCAGGATCTATGATGGTCCCCATAAACCAATGAAGGTAGTTGTTTCAGTTGTAGGATAACCAGAGAAGATGATAGACAAAGACATGAATGACTATACTCTTGAAGATATCTAATCTATCATGAAGGATGCTAAGGTTAGACATATCCTGCACAGCAGTCTTGACAGTGTTATGTCCAATAGAGTCATTAAAATATAAAAAGAGATATGGGACGCTTTAGAAGTAAAGTGTCAAGGTACAACTGCTATTAAGAAGAACATGAGGACAGTACTTACTCAAGAATATGAGCACTTTGACTCAAAAGACAATGAATCCCTAACTGAGATCTATGACGAATTTCAAAAGTTGTTGAATTACTTATCCCTTGTCAACAAAGAATATGATTTGGAGGACTCAAACTTGAAGTTCCTACTTGCTCTTCCTGAAAAGTGGGACTTTAAAGTCACATCAATCAGGGATGACTATCAACTTGACATCACACCTCTAGATGAGATCTACGGAGTTCTGAAAACTCATTAACTAGAGATGAAGCAAAAGATCAAGAGGAAATGATCAAAACCTAGACCAGTTACACTCGAAGTTGAAGAGAAGCCAAAGGAGAAATCTAGAAGGAAAATCTACTCCTAAGGGAAAGCCATGATTGCTAAGTCAGATACTGAATCATCAAATTTTGATGCTGACTAAAATCCTGATATTGAATCAGATACTGATAGTAATCATAATAACAATTAAGATATGGATCAAATGGCTGCTTTACTAGTTAAGAGTTTCAAGAAGATGGTCTACAGAAAATTCAAGAAAGGGAGAAGATTTTCCAAAAAAGGTTTCAGTTCCCCAAACTCTGATAAGAGGAACAACAGAAGAGATACTGATTGGAAGGAAGCTAGATCTGGAAAACCTGACAAATCAAAAGAGAGATGTTACAACTGTGATGGACTTGGACACTTTACAGCTGACTGCAGAATACCCAGAGCTGAGACCCAGAGCTGAGAAGAAACAAGCTTTGATCTCAAAGAAGAGAAACTGGGATGATTCATCAGACTCAGATGATGGGATCAATTATGCTCTCATGGCAAATGCTGATGCTGAGACCAACATTGCTGAATTAAAGGTACCTCAGTCTACTCTTGCATTTGATACTGATGATTTTTATGAATTAAGATTATTTCCTAAGACTCTGCATGTTAGTTTTAGGGATGAAACCTTAGAGAACAATAGAATCAAGAGTGAAAACTTTGTGCTTAAGAAAAGGAATGATTACCTAGAAACTAAGTTGCTTTCCATGCTAAAAATTCAAAAAGAAAGAGATAATGTTGTTTATGTTAAAGAAAAATTGTTAGAAAATTATGCTTATCTAGAAAAGGAGCTAGCTAAAGAAAGAGAAGTCATTAAACTTTGGACTAACTCAGGACAAACAACTCAGAAAATCTTAGAAAAGGATTGTTGGGGATCAGGATTAGGATATTCAGCTAGATCTAATTCTGATAAAAAAAGTGGAAAAGAAACTGAGAAAACAGAATCAATAAAAACTGATAGCGAGATCAAATTGAATAAAGTTCAAATAAAGACCATTAAGTTTAATATTAGTGCTAATTCTGTTAAGTCAATTCATGAGGACAGTACTACTTCAGCACCTAGATCAAACTTAATTACTGAAAAGAGTGAAAGGGTTCACACAAACTCAGTAAATATTGGTTCAATGACTTAGAGACAGCTTAAGCAAAAGCTGAAGGATTTACACATGAAAGATAAGAGGAAAAGGTCTAGGAAAAATAGGAATAGCGAGGTAGGTGTTAATAAGAATGAAAACTATGTAACCCCACATAATGCACCTAGAAAGACCTGTTCAGACTGTGGTAGCATTAATCATCTTGAAAATTCTTGCTGGAAGAATAAAGAGATAAAAATTATTCCTTCTAAATCAGAGTGTAGGAATAGAACAACTAGATATAAACCACGGAATCCTTATTTTCATTGTGACAGTATTTGGCACTTTATTTATACATGTAAAGAGTATCACAATTTGTATTATGATTTTTATAAACTGAAACCCTCTTTAATTAAAGCAAAATCTATTGCTGCATATATAAATACTGATACTAGGAATGTTAACATAGACTCTGATATGAAGTCTTCTGCTACATATGTTAACAAACTTAAAAAGGCCAAAGGATCCAAGCAAGTCCGGGTCCTTAAAAATACTAACTGATTCAAATTACTGATTACAGGGTGACAGGAGGAATGCTCTAGTCTTGGACAGTGGATGTTTAGGACATATGACTGGTTATGAATCCCTGCTATCAGAATTTGAGGAGAAGGCTGACCCAAACGTTTCTTTTGGAGATGGCAACTTAGAAAAAATCTTGGGATATGGAAAAATCAAATTTGGAAATGTCATCATTAAAAATGTAGCTCTAGTTACAGAACTCAAGCATAATCTGATCAGTGTGAGTCAAATCTGTGACAGAGGTTACCATGTCAATTTTTATAAGGAGCATTGTGAAATTGTCAGTAAGTCTGATGGCAAGATCACATTGACTGGTGTGAGACATGGTAGTTTGTATGAAGCCAGGGTCTCCACAAGAACTGATAATTCAGAAGTTTGTCTACTAAGTAGAGCATCTGTGGAAGACAACTGGAACTAGCATTAAAGACTTTCTCACCTCAACTTCAACAATATCAATGAACTTGTGAGGAAAGATCTTGTAAGAGGAGCCCAATGCAGTGTTTACTCCTGATGGCTTATGTGATTCATGCCAGAAAGCCAAACAAAGGAAGACATCTTTCAAGAGTAAAACTGAATCCTCAATTCTTGAACCATATCATCTACTTCATGTTGATCTCTTTGGTCCAGTGAATGTAATGTTTATTGCCAAGAAGAGGTATGCACTTGTGACCGTTGATGAATATACAAGATACATATGGATGTATTTTCTGCACACCAAGGATGAAACTCCATCCATTCTTCTTGTTCATGTGAGGGAGTTGGAGAAAGGATCAACATACAAAGTGAAGATCATCAGAAGTGATAATGGACCTGAATTCAAGAATAGTTTTATGGAAGACATCTGTAAACTCAAAGGGATAAAATAAGAGTTTTCTGCTCCTAGAACTCCACAACAAAATGGAGTTGTTGAAAGAAAGAATAGAACTCTTGTAACATCCCAAATCGATAAGAATAAGAGTGTTTGGGAAATTTATAAATACAAGTCAATAATCAATGTGTACCAAATCGCTAGCTTTTTCGGATTAACATGTGGTGGGTTGTTGGGTCCGGTATGCATTCAATTGTGGGCTTGAATGTTATAAATCTGATAGAAGCTACAAGAACCATGCTAGAAGAAGCAAGATTTCCTACCTACTTCTGGGTTGAGGCTGTACAAACTGCTTGCTTTACACAAAATGCAACATTGATCAACAAGCATAGAAAGACACCATTTGTAACACCCCCAAATCCGGGGTCGGGGATCCGGGTTGTCACGAGATCCATTTCCCTTAATAACACCCAATCTTAATACATAATCAACTACTATGTACTGTGACCCCACAATAAACACACACACCACAAGTTATAGTCTCAGAGATGAATATTCAAAAATAATCACAAGTCGTTTTATTCCACAATTATATGTCAATACACCTTAAAAGGTTTTCTGGATAAATTTACATTTCTTTGCCATTATTACAATTCATAATATACATAAGTCTGGTACATTATTAGTTGAAAACTTAGCCTATTGGTAATTTCTACCTCAGCTACAACGGCCTCAACGCTTCCAGAAAGCTGCGGAACGTTTCCTATCCGCTTGCGAATTGGGAGCTTGGTCCTGTTCATCTTATCTATCTGATGTTGTGTGATGAAAGAAGAAAGCAAGGGTGAGCAGCAAGCCCACCAAAATAATATGTATAATGATTAACAATACATGAGCCTACTCATAATACTCATGAAAGTCTTGGTCAAAAGAAATGAACCAGGTTGATATCTTAATGCGATGAAGTCGCAAAATATTCAGTATATATATATATATACATATATACTTTTCAAAATATTGGAAGTCCTCTTCCATGCATAATATACACAAAGTCCTAGTGTATAATTGTATAAAAAAATATCGTTGCAAGGTGATCTCATATATCTAACCTTGTCTCAACGTTTTTCTGAAAATCTTTGTCATTCATAAGACAATTATTAATTAGATATAAGTTTAAAAGACGAAGTTACAAGATACCCCAATATACTTATATCTTTCCCAAATACTACTTGAACTACCACCGTTCAAGTTATAATCAGTTTCAAAAGTTCATCACATAGATGAGACTATAAGACAAGATTTGAATAGATTCAACCTTTGAAATATTATTAAAGGAAATGAAGTTATGGTATACTTCATTTAGTTCTGATATATATATATATATATATATCCACATATACATCTTCTTTATACATTTCCTGAAAACCTCTGTCATGTAAAGTATGAACAGAATTGCAATATCCAATAAATTTGGAAAGGAAAAGAATTTTGGCATAAACCAGATATCTTGCTGATCAGGCAAAGATACCAATGAGTAACCTTTTCTACTAGTAGATGGACGAATTCCCCACTGGTCATCACCCTGGTCGCAATAGGACCTTATGCTGGACTGCCACTCAGCCACTTACGCATTTGATGGACTCCCACTGAGCCACTTACACTATCATGGACGCCCACTGAGCCCATGTTGCTTATGCCGACTCAATAGATGGACTTACTTCCCGAACGTTGGGTAAGTAATCAATTCATTTACCAAAACTGCAACCTTGTTGCGGATATAAAATACACCACAGAGCCGGATCCCTCAGGTTTTGAGCGAGTATTTAAATCCCCTTAAAAAGGAAGATCTTAAATATAAAAATGAGTTTTGGGATCCGCTCTAACTTTTAAAAATCATTTTGAAGACTCGAAAACACTTTATTGAGTGTTTGGAGTAAAGCTGATTTAATGAAGTAAATCAGTCCCCAGTATATTTAGAAAATGTCTGAATATTATTATTTAAATAATATTCCCATAAAGAATAATCTTTATAAAAATAATTGAAGTAGAAGTATTAAAACTTATACTTGAAACGAGTATTAAATGACCAAAGATATACCTATACGAAAGTACTATCTTTATTTGAATAATCGAAAATAAGTTTGATTATTGACACCTTATTCTTTAATAAAATAAAGAATATATTGCAGTAATAAGCGGAGTCATAATACCTCGAATGAATATTATAAATAATATTCATAAAATAAAGGAGTCATACATCCTCAAATGAATATCCAAGTAATATCCAATAATAATATAAAAGAGTCATAAGCCCTCGAATAATATTCGAAATAATATTCAATAAATAATATAAAGAGTCATAAGCCCTCGAATGAATATTCAAATAATATTCATTTAATAAAATAAAGAAGTCATAAGCCCTCGAATGAATATTCATAATAATATTCATTAAATAAAATAAAGAAGTCATAAGCCCTCGAATGAATATTCATAATTGTTGGATTTTTAAACGCAGCGGGGCGTGGCAAAACACTTTTACACACACAAAATCCAAATAAAAGCATATAAATCGTGAATAAAAATTCGAGGGATCGAATCTAACCTTTAAAAATATTTCGGAGACAACGATCAGAGATCCTTAGCAGTTGCTCCTCAAGTGTGAAGCACTCCACCGGTATCCACCAAGAAAATGACTTTTAGGAGGAGGAGGAGGTGGAGAGAATTTGGTTTTCTGAAACTTTTGGGTTTCTTGGGTTCGAATAAAATAGGGTCTATAATAGTGTATTTATAGGCAAAATTTTCAGCTGAAATTTTCTCATAAATATTATTATTATTATCCCATTTATTATTCTCATTAATAATTAAAACACCTTTTAATTATTAATCCTTTTTCTAAACACTTTAGAAATAATTCTCTCTCTTGATTTAATTTTCAAAAATTAAATCCTTTAATTAATAATATTAAGAACTTTTCTTAATTAATTTATAATCAATTAAATCTCATTTAATTAATTATTAAATTTGCCAATTAATTATTTATTTCACAAATAAATAATTATTAGCCATTATTAATTAATTCCTCCACCAATAAATCATTCTCTTTTTATGGTGTGACCCTGTAGGTTCAATATTAAGCCGGTAGTAGAAATAAATAATAATAAAACTATTTTATCATTATTTATATAAATTCTCTAATTTATTAAATATGATTAATTAATTAATCACATTTATTCTACATCGTGAGTGATGCTTTTCAACATATCGCGACTATCCGGATAATATGAATTCACTGCTTAGAATACCAAGAACCTGTCAGTGAATAGTTACCGTACAATAAACTCCTTCTACCCTACAATGTCCCGATTAAATACAAGGCATGGATCTCGTGTCAAGCCTATCTAATTCAATCACTTTGCTTACCATTTACTATGCGTAGTTCTATGCAAATTAGAAACTCCTTTCTAACTTCATTTACTCTGGCCAGAGATTCCTGAACTAGCATAAGTGGATCAGCCTTGAACATTCGCTTCCTTCACTGGAAGGGGTAGATCCTTTATTGATCATACACTATCTTCGTGTACAAATTCCTATACCCAGAAGAGCCCTAATAATTGTCCCTGGAGACTAAGAACTAAACCAAAGCATAGTTCAGTGTATACAAGATTACTATGATGACCTTAAGTCTAAGGATACTTGTACAACTATCACTAAGCGAACAACTGCTGACACGTGAGTGAACTCCATTAGTTGTTCAGCTGGGCGAGTCATGTTCAGTGAACTTATTCCATAATAAGCACCTACATACTAGCTATAGTGTCACCACACAAATGTCTATGAGAACAGACATCCTTCATAATGAAGCAAGCATAGTATGTACCGATCTTTGCGGATTATTAATTACCAGTTAGTAATCCTATGACCAGGAACTATTTAAGTTTAGAGTTATCATCTTTTTAGGTCTCACTATTATGATCTCATCATAATCCATAAAAAGCTTTACTCTAAACTATGGTATATCTTATTTAAACACTTAAATAGATAAAGCCCGTAATAAAAACAAAACAAGTCTTTATTAATATCAATGAAATCAAAACAGATTACATCAAAGTTATTCCTAAATCCTAATACATGATTGGACTTAGGACATATTCCTTTCAATATCCCACTTGTACTAAAGCCAATCACTCTGGTATCTAATACCCATCTCATCTTTATGACGATCAAAGTGACTTTCAAAAAGTAGCTTTGTGAGTGGGTCTGCTATGTTGTTGTGTGTGTCAACTCTAATTCAATACAATATAAGAAATATTACCGTGCTTCCACTAACCCTTTTGTAGATGCATGGTTCATCTACGTTTTCGATAAAATCAAACTCTTTGATTATCTCATCAAAACGAATGTTCCATCTTTTGAGAAGCTTGCTTTAAACCACATTAATCGCAAGCAAAATCCGAACTGATTTTAACAAGGCTACATGTAAAAAGTTTCATCAAAGTCAATCCATTGCCTTTGTTTGAATTCTTTTGCCACAAGCCTGGCCTTATAGGTCTCCACCTGGCCATCTGCTATAATCTATCTTTTGTATACCGTATACATAGATTCCATTCTGGATTCATGGCACTATGCCATTTCTCTGAGTCAACACTACTCATAGCCTCATTATAGGTTACAGGGTCGTCATCATCAAATGATTGACAACTCATTGTCATTCTCAATGACAAGGCCATAATATCTCTCAGGTTGGCGAGACACTCTCCCTGATCTATGAATGGGCTATTCCACAAAAGGTTGTTCAGTCAGAACAGGTGTTTCCACTTGATCCGTAGTAGTTTGTGCTTCTTGAACTTCATCAAGTTCAATTTTGCTCCCACTGTTTCCTTCAAGGATAAACTCCTTTTCCAAGAAGGTAGCATGTCTGGAGACAAACACCCGATGATCGGTGCAAAAGTAATACCCTAAAGTCTCTTTAGGATATCCCACAAAACTACATTTTACGGATCAATATTCCAGCTTATCTGGGTCAACTTACTTGACATAAGCTGGACATCCCCAAATCTTAACGTGTTTAAGACTCGGTTTCCTTTCTTTCCATATCTCATACGAAGTTTGAGGAACAGATTTTGGAAAGCACCTTATTCATTAAATATGCTGAGGTTTCCAATGCATAACCCCATAAGAATACTGGAAGATTTGCATAGCTCATCATGGACCGAACTATGTCTAACAAAGTTCGATTTCTCCTTTCAGATACCAATCTGGAGGAGTCCACTGGGAGACTATACCATTTACTTTGAGATAATCTAGAAACACTCCATTAAAGTATTCACCACCTCGATCTGATCGAAGAGTTATTATACTATGTTTGGTTGTTTCTCCACTTCATACTTATATTCTTTGAACTTTTCAAAGACCTCAGACTTGTGTTTCATCAAACACATATCCGAATCCAGATCTATCATCTATGAAAGTAATGAAGTATGAAAATCCACCCATGGCTTGCGTAGACATTGGTCCACATACATTTGTGTGTACCAATCCTAGCAAATCTGCAGCCCTCTCTCCATGTCCACTAAATGGAGACTACAGTGCCACAATAAAGTGAGATTTTCATCATCCCTTTTCTTTTATTAGTTTGTTCAATCTGAAGTAAATTATGTCACATATATACAGACCATTATTTAAAGCACCACGTCCATAAAGAATATTATCTCTAAGAATAGAACATTCATTATTCTCAATAATAAATGAAAAATCCAGCCAAGTCTAACATGAGAATAATATTCCTCACAATCGAGGGAACAAAATAACAATTATTTCAAACAATAGTCTTGCCCGTAGGCATATGTAAATGAAATGATTCTACATCTTCAGCAGCAACTCTTGCTCCATTTCCCATCAGTAGAATCACCTCCTCTTCCTCAAGAGTCCTACTTCTCCTTGGTCCCTGCAACAATTGCAGATATGAGAACCACAGGCGATATCGAACACCCAAGTAGAAATGACATATTCACTTTTATCATGAACATACCTGAATCAGAAGCGGTAGTCTCACTACCCTTCTTCTTCAATTCTGCAAGGTAAACCTTGCAGTTCCTCTTCCAGTGCCCCACCTTGTTATAGTGAAAGCAAACAACTTTGCTCTTGGGGTCTTCAGCTTTTGGTGGAATCAGCGTTTTCTCACCTACTTTCTTCTTCTTGGAAGAGTTCCTCTTCCTTTTCTTAGGATTGGAACCTTCACCAATTAGAAGAACAGAACTCTTCTTAGGGGGAAAATTCGATTCCGCAGTCTTCAACATTTTGTGGAGTTCAGGCAGGCTGACATCCAACTTATTCATGTGAAAGTTCACAACAAACTGCGATAACGAACTCGGAAGCGATTGCAAGACCAAGTCTTGGCTCAGCTCCCCATCCATGGCAAAACCAAGTTGTCCAAGACGTTCAATCAAATTGATCATCTTAAGTACATGGTCATTCACAGATGATCCCTCAGACATCCTACACCCGAACAGCTCCTTTGATATCTCATATCGAGCTGTCCTCCCTGCCACATCATACAACTCTTGTAGATGCATGAGGATAGTGTGAGCATCCATATGCTCATGTTGCTTCTGTAGCTCAATGTTCATGGAAGCTAGCATGATGCATTGAGCAACATTTGCATCATCTATCCACTTACGATACACAACGTGTTCATCATTATGTGCATCACTAGCAGGTTCAGTAGGCTTTGGTGAGTCAATCACGTATTCCAGCTTCTCAATCCTGAGAACAATTCTCAAGTTTCGAAGCCAGTCAGCATAATTAGGACCAGTCAATTTGTGAGCATCCAGTATGCTCCTGAGTGATAGTGCAGAAGACATAACGTACAAAGTAAATCTGTAAATGATAAACACATAACAACACTTAGCAAATATTCGATTTCATTTCAAAACACTATATGAATCGGGTCTTTATTCATAAGTGGCTCCCACTAGTTTTCCTAATTTATTCAACCCCCTACGTGAAAAATTAAGCATTCATAATGCTAGTGGGATTAGGGATCCTACATTCCATTACACGACCCCGGCTGTAGCACGAACCGCCATGTAATGTTCAATAGGCAGACAACTCTTGTCAATTACATCTCATGTTATTCCCTAATCAAACTTTAGCCTCTTGAATAATTGAGTCTCGGTTGTAGCACGACAAACTCAATATTCTAAGTCAAGTCTAACCCAACATTCCGTACAGTTGAATCAGTCCCCAAAAGCCCACGGCTGTAGCACGTACCGACCTTTAGATTCTTATTCAATGTACACATCTCTATGTAATAGACAAGTATTTCTTATTTCGAAATCAAAGCCCTCGGCTGTAGCACGAACCGACAATGATTCAAAAATAAGAACTACTTTTCTATCATGTTGGAAGGCTATGACCGACACAAGCCCGTTGTATCATTGGCCAATTACTACTTGATATTATTTAATTTTAGAGGGATTATATTACGTTACAATCATAATCATATTATAAAGAGATTCTTCCTTTTAAATTAAATATTTCAAATCAATAATCAATAATCAGACGATTCCCAGATCGGGTGGAGCATTGTCAAGAGGCGTCACTTAATAACCCTTTCTTACAGATAGAAATCTGTTGTTGACAGAATCATCTTTTCTCTCATATCGAAAATTCATATTCAATTACGTGTTTCACGAACACAAGAATCTCATGATTGTATTCATAATATTATTATTAAGGTTATGAAACAATTTCACTATGCTAGATTATCTAACAAACGCCTTATGTTCATTTAAGTTCACCTAAATCTATCATCGCATGATAAACTAAGTATATATCACATATATCAACATGAATAAACATCTAGGCATGTTACATCATCTAGCACATTAGTCTAAGCATTATACATCTCTATGTATCACATGAAGCATTTAAAAGCAATTTAAACGATCAAAAACAGCTTAAAAACACTTCTGTTAGCTATAAACAGTTCGAAACAATTTCATAAAATATCATATAATATACCATTAGAAGCGTCTCGAAAATACGAATCTAACGGCACCAAAATCACCCCATTCTGAGCTTCCAAGCGCCCGCACGCGCCCCGAGAAGATGTCCCACGCGCCACCACGCGCACACGCGCTGTCAGGCGCGTGTCAGACTTCCCCCCACGCGCGCCCACGCGCCCCTGACCCTTATGCTGACGTCAGCACGACGTCACCAGCACGTGTCTTTCACGCGCCGTGCGTGGCACGCTAGCGCGTGAACCCCACGCGCGCGTGGTCGACGCGCGGTCCTTTGTTCTGTTACAATCAGCCGCCGTTTCCCTCGGTTTGCGTGCATGACAGACTGTCCCTTTCTTTGTTGTCTTCTTTCTCTCCGTAACAAACACAGACAGCAGACAAAAAACAGCAAATAGGATAACATATATATACTAACAATTAATATATATATATACTTATTTAATTACGAATTTAAATTTAAGAACTTCAAAAATTCATAATAAAAAATCTATACATCCTAAAATTATGAAAAAATACCCAGACGATCTACAACACTTGTAGAACCCAGATCAACATTCAAAATTATTCTGAGAAATGATTTCTCATCAGACAAAATTAAACCATGATATAACTTGTAAAAATCATAATAAATTCATACAAGCACATAAAATTCTGAAATTTTTACCACAGATCTATATGCATACAACCTTTGCTCTGATACCATTGTTGGATTTTTAAATGCAACGGGGCATGGCAAAACACTTTTACACACACAAAATCCAAATAAAAGCATATAAATCGTGAATAAAAATTCGAGGGATCGAATCTAACCTTTAAAAATAATTCGGAGACAACGATCAGAGATCCTTAACAGTTGCTCCTCAAGTGTGAAGCACTCCACCAGTATCCACCAAGAAAACGACTTTTAGGAGGAGGAGGAGGTGGAGAGAATTTGGTTTTCTGAAACTTTTGGGTTTCTTGGGTTCGAATAAAATAGGGTCTATAATAGTGTATTTATAGGCAAAATTTTCAGCTGAAATTTTCCCATAAATATTATTATTATTATCCCATTTATTATTCTCATTAATAATTAAAACACCTTTTAATTATTAATCCTTTTTCTAAACACTTTAGAAATAATTCTCTCTCTTGATTTAATTTCCAAAAATTAAATCCTTTAATTAATAATATTAAGAACTTTTCTTAATTAATTTATAATCAATTAAATCTCATTTAATTAATTATTAAATTTGCCAATTAATTATTTATTTCACAAATAAATAATTATTAGCCATTATTAATTAATTCCTCCACCAATAAATCATTCTCTTTTTATGGTGTGACCCTGTAGGTTCAATATTAAGCCGGTAGTAGAAATAAATAATAATAAAACTATTTTATCATTATTTATATAAATTCTCTAATTTATTAAATATGATTAATTAATTAATCACATTTATTCTACATCGTGAGTGATGCTTTTCAACATATCGCGACTATCCGGATAATATGAATTCACTGCTTAGAATACCAAGA
This sequence comes from Apium graveolens, assembly GCF_009905375.1. Taxonomy (NCBI): domain Eukaryota; kingdom Viridiplantae; phylum Streptophyta; class Magnoliopsida; order Apiales; family Apiaceae; genus Apium; species Apium graveolens. Next base: position 86,272,555 of record NC_133651.1, on the reverse strand, counting down.
ACCTGTCAGTGAATAGTTACCGTACAATAAACTCCTTCTACCCTACAATGTCCCGATTAAATACAAGGCATGGATCTCGTGTCAAGCCTATCTAATTCAATCACTTTGCTTACCATTTACTATGCGTAGTTCTATGCAAATTAGAAACTCCTTTCTAACTTCATTTACTCTGGCCAGAGATTCCTGAACTAGCATAAGTGGATCAGCCTTGAACATTCGCTTCCTTCACTGGAAGGGGTAGATCCTTTATTGATCATACACTATCTTCGTGTACAAATTCCTATACCCAGAAGAGCCCTAATAATTGTCCCTGGAGACTAAGAACTAAACCAAAGCATAGTTCAGTGTATACAAGATTACTATGATGACCACAAGTCTAAGGATACTTGTACAACTATCACTAAGCGAACAACTGCTGACACGTGAGTGAACTCCATCAGTTGTTCAGCTGGGCGAGTCACGTTCAGTGAACTTATTCCATAATAAGCACCTACATACTAGCTATAGTGTCACCACACAAATGTCTATGAGAACAGACATCCTTCATAATGAAGCAAGCATAGTATGTACCGATCTTTGCGGATTATTAATTACCAGTTAGTAATCCTATGACCAGGAACTATTTAAGTTTAGAGTTATCATCTTTTTAGGTCTCACTATTATGATCTCATCATAATCCATAAAAAGCTTTACTCTAAACTATGGTATATCTTATTTAAACACTAAAATAGATAAAGCCCGTAATAAAAACAAAACAAGTCTTTATTAATATCAATGAAATCAAAATAGATTACATAAAAGTTATTCCTAAATCCTAATACATGATTGGACTTAGGACATATTCCTTTCAATAATAATATTCATTAAATAAAATAAAGAAGTCATAAGCCCTCGAATGAATATTCATAATAATATTCATTAAATAAAATAAAGTTATCGAATAAACCTTATTCGATTAATAGTTTTGAAAACTATAACCATATATATATATAAATATATATATGTATATATATACATATATACAAAATCTACTCGGGATCCTCGACTCCCGGTTTTAGAAAATGTTTCCACCTTTTGGGTCCCTATACTAAGGGTATATGCAAGTTACCACTATCCTCTAGCATATGTATTATCAACTGAATCAACATATATATATAGCAAGAATACGAAACAGGCATGCATATATATATATATATATATCATAGCAGCATGCTTCAATATATTGCAACATTTGCTAATTAACCAACATACATCTATCGCAAGATAATGTAAATACATATATACATCACAACAACAGTATAACGGGTAGAAAACTTGCCTGAGCGACTGGGGGTTACGAATGGCTCGGGACGAGTCTGGTAACCTATAAACAACAAGTAAGTTGGAATTAAACCAAAGTCACTTGTAAATCTATACTCTAACCAACTCAGACTCTAACGCTCGTTTTGCGCTTACTAATTCTCTTAAGTCACTCGAGTACCCTCGGCTCCACCATTTATAGTAATTTAACCTTTATGAGTTTTAAGGCGATTCCTTCGCGAGTGTCCTACCAACTGCTTAACACACTTACCATAAATGTTTCATACATTAATTAACCCTTTTTAGTGTTTAACCTATGTTTCAAAGTAAGGCGAGGGGAAATGTTTCGTTCGCGAAACGCCGTTACTTAAAACGGTCGTTTCTCCTAAACCGTGCATCGGAATCGAACGAACTACATATCAAAACGAAGCTCGTAACACGAGCTATCTAGACATGGAAATGGTCATAATCTAGCAGGAGGTTCTCGGGTCCTAATGTTATGCACAAAAGCAGTCCAAAGAAAATCGGACGTTACGACGGCTATGTTTACGCGATTTCCCAATTTAAAACCATTCAAAACCAACCCAATTCAACCTCAAATCAAACATACAACCAACATCCATCCTTATCACATCATATCAGCCCCAACCAATTCAATTTTAAAATTCATACTTATGCCTAAGCTTGAATTTAACCATACTACAATCTTTTAACCAAAACAACAACATTTACCATTCCATTTCAATCCCAAACTCTAAATCACAAATATTAAGCTACAATATCACCCTACTAATCAAAATCATCTTATAATACATAGGAATCTAGGGTTTGGAGATGATATACCTTCCTCGAAGTGGTGGGAGGAGCTAGGAAGCCTTAAGAAGCCTTGAGAAGTCTTAGGAATGCTTGGATCTTCAAGGAAATCAAGAAACATTTCAAGTTAAAAACTTGAAAACACTATTCATTGTCTTCTTCATTGATTAAATGAAGAAGATTGAGAAGGAATTGATGGCTTAAACTCATGATATAGCCCTAACTAAGCATAAGGATGATTAGGGAATTAACTCACCAATTTAGGAAGCTTGGATCTTGAGTTTTGAATTTCTCTCCCTTTGCAATAGTAAAAAGCCGAGAGCTATGAAGAACAATGCCTTGGTTTCTTTTTGATTTTTTTGATGAAAATGATTTGCTTGGCTTGGTTGGTTTGATTTTTGTGTTTGTTTTAGTAAATTACCTAGTTGCCCTTGATTTTGTGTGGTTAAAAAGCCACCACATCTCCTTCCTTCCCATGTCATGCTTGTGTCATCCTCATGCTGTCATCCTCCCCTCCTTGTCCTCTTCTCATTGGTTGGGTGACATCATCCTCTCTAATCCCTTTGATTAACTTCCTAATTGTTTGCCTAATGACCGCTGATCTGTTATACGGTTCGCTTAACTTTCATTTTCGTTTATCGTTTGAAGGATCATACCCGGGATCTTATTACTTAGGTTCCCTTAACCTTTCTCAATACATTATTTTCCTTTTTATGATCCTCTCTTATAATCCTTTAATTTAAATCCTTCGTATCCTGTTACCTTATACTCAATTCTCTCCGTATCTAGTGTATTTCCGGGAAAAATCAAAGTGTTCGGAATTGGATTCTGACGATCTTTACATACATTCATATATCATATAGAGTACTGGTAAAATCTCAGAATATCCATAACATAACCCCTACATAGTGTGGCATGAAAAGTTTCCTCATTCAGCTAAAACACTATTCACAAGGGTTACAAAAAGTTCAAAATTTTGGGGGTTATTACAGTATCCCCTCCTTAAAAGGATTCCGTCCCGGAATCAAATTGAAAATAAATAGGGATACTCTCTTAGCATTGCACTTTCTAACTCTCGAGTAAATTTTCCCACATTGTGGTCCTACCACCAAACTCCGCCTAGTTTGATAACCCTTCTCCTAAGTACTTGTTCCTTTTCACTCTATAACCCTTCCTGGTTGCTCCATATAGGTTACGTCTGGTTGCATGTCTATGCGCTCATATGCCCCTATTTATCTGGCATCCGAATTACACTTCCTTAACATTGATACGTGAAACACGTTATGACTTGCTACATGTTCTGGGGTAAGTTTAGCTCATACGCTAACTTCCCAATACTTCTTAATATATCCAAGGGTCCGATAAATTGTGGACTTAGCTTTCCTTTCTTTCCGAATCTCATCAATCCTTTCCAAGGGTTTCCAAGGGGATACCTTTAACAACACTAGGTCCCCTACTTCCTATTCTTTGTCCTTTTGTGTCAAATCAACATACTTCTTATGTCCATCTTGGGTTACTACCAGCCGTCCTCTGATTAGATCTATTATATCCCTGGCCCTTTGGACTACTGCGGGTCCGAGCATCTTGCGCTCTACAACTTCATCCTAACATAAGGGAAATCGACATTGTCTTCCCTCAAGGATCTCATAAGGCGATATCTCAATACTGACATATGATCTATTGTCGTAAGAAAACTCAATCCGTGTTAGGTGATCATTCCAATTTCTTTCAAGTCTATTGCACAGACTCTCATTATAGCTTTTAGCATTAGAACTTTTGCTTCTCAATACCCATTCTTTTCCAGTTCGTAATCGCTACTACCTTCCGTTCCTAATATTATACGGGTTATACTTTTGCTCGCTAGCGTTCTATAACCTTTTAATAACCACGTCAACCTTAGTATCACGAATGTGTTTCCATTCCGCATACTACCACCACTTTATTACTCCTTTTTCAGTTGTTTCTATTTTCCAAAATTTGATCAATCAAATAGAAGTAAAGGAATTTGTTGAGAGATCACTATGATCATGAACACTTGTTATATCGCATAGTTAGTACAGAAGGTGGCCAACCTTTAGTACTTGACAAGCAATTAAACAATAACTGGTATCCTACTCAGCTTCTATCACACAGATAGATAGTCATTCGGCAATACCTCCCCTTCTGGAAGGGTTGTTCTTCTCAGTTTACATGAAATGAATAGAGAGAAAAGAACGAACTGAAGAGAATTATATATATGAAAAAAATATTGCCATAAAATATCTGGCTTGAAACCTACCTCTGAATTACAGAGGTTTGTCATAGGAGAATAAAACATATATGTATATATATCAACATCAAGTATTATCGCATCGCATTTCACATGCTTAAATATTTTTGTTATTCCGTCCATCATTCTATGGACCCATGCTCTTCCTCGAGCTTATACTCAATCACCTATGAAACTCCCTCGACATCGAAAATCGAATCTGGAATCTCATTTTATACATCATCGTTAATAGAATTCTATGCTTGCACCGCAACCTTCCTCGTATAGTAATACGACTCTCTATTGATAAGAAATAATAATATTCAATAGGTAGATACTCTACTTAATTAGTCTATCAATGATAACTTATACACTACCACGACCCGATTAGTGGTACTCAATCTCAACACCCATTCCAATACAACTCTCACGGTTGTAATCAGCTCATTACTCGCAGAATCATTGCTGCCTTACTATGGTCCACCACTGACCTACTGTAGTCATTCATTTTCCATGAAGTCTTAATAGCTAACCATACAGAGTCCATACATCTCGTATCAAATCCTTCTAAGGAGGTAACATAATCACCATTCATGATTCATGAAGAACACTCCTGATCCTGACATACATACATGACATGAAGCAGATAAAATTACAGAAGAGTTTCAATCAAAGCAACGATAGCAGGTTAATACCATTCTTAATCATATGCCTTCGATAGAAGACTTAACTCAAAGGTTCGTTTAGTCCTTTTGAAACATGGTCCAGGCTCATTCTCAAGATAGTACCTTCTAAGATAGATAGCCCGCTAATGGCGATTACACGAATTAAACCTTTACCCAACTACTATTACGGTTGAGTATTGCACAGTCATCAGAAGGAATGTCAATCTTCCGAACCGTAATACAACCTTCCCGGCTTCAACCATCATCACTGTATTCCTTTGGCACACGCGCCTATAATTATCCTCTTACCTTTAAAGTGTCGGCCACCTCTTTGGCCTTTCCTGATAGTAAAATTTCCTTACAGTCAATGTCATTTTAACCACCTCCAAATAAATTTTCTACCTTATTTCAATCACAGCTTATGTGAAAATGCTTTTCTTTAATATCTGATGAGTAAATAAAATAAAAAAAAATATCACCATTTTTCCATAAGTTATTGCCTCAATCTTTAGAGGTTAATCACTGTCACGACTGACTCTCAATCATACTTAGAACATCTTTTATCTTAGGTCCTAATTGCCTTGAACAATTTCGACCTTTACTGGTTCAATTCATACTTTCTCATGGTTTAACACGTGCCTCACTTGGCAACATTATAATTACGTCATATTTCCTTTATCAACATTTCTATTCTTGAGAATTTTGAATATTACCTTTCTCCTTGTAAAACCTCTAAGGTTATCCTTCAATCGTTCCTCCTGTATTCCCTAGATACAGGGCATATCATAATACCATTTCTAATACTAGAACCATTGTTTATATTCTTCTGAAAAATTTCTCCACTGATTCTTAAAGGTTGTTGTTACCTTAACCCTTTCCCAATCATACTGTCAAAACTCATACTGTCCCTATTAAGGGTGACATGCCAACCTTTATGCAGTCCCCTAGGATTCATTTTAAGTTACCAATGTTTTATCCTTAATTCCACCTTTAAAAGGTACCTGCACCCTTCCATGGATAAATCAAGTCATATATCCTTGATAGATTATCTTATTCATCATTCCCACCTCGATAGTCTATACCTAACTTCATAATAGCATCCTTATTCAAATTGAGGTCAATCCATATGGCCTCCAAAAGATAACAATGGTCATCCGCTTTTCTTTCCTGATTTGGTAATTATAACATGGATGTTCTGGAAGATATTGGTCATGTTCAACGTGAACTTCTTCTTAATAATTCCTTATTTACTTTTGTTGTTTATCTCAACAGTCATCTCAATGTTGGGATACCTCTCATACCTGGCGTCTCCCTTTCTGAGTATCGAGCCACCGGTCTTACATTTCACATTATTGAAGGTCACTTCCTTCATCCAATTTTCCTACTTTCTTACTTTCTTGTCTCCTTAGTCTATCCGCGTATTATTATTTATCCTTCGAACTATCTAAAGGTTTCCTTGAATCCTCCCAACTTAAAGGGGATAAAATGTACATAACTCGTATGCCTTCAACCATCAACTTTAACTCATGGTGAATCACCCTCATACCAATGATTACATACTTTCCTATTTCTATTGCTACGAGTCTTTAGGGTTTCCTCATACCCGACTCCCTTATCATACCTCAAACTCTATTGCCTTTATATCCCTTTCCACTTCAGTTCCTTTTTATTTCCCTTTCTCTTATCATTATTTCATGAACCAACACAATATAAGCATTGATTTCAAATATCCCGTCATTCTGGATTCTTGTCCTTAGAACGAATCTTGACAACTTTTACAACTTAGATTCATAATTCATCATACTCGTCTGCCTTTGTTCTGGCTCTAAAGCTTTTACTCTATCTCTATAACCTTGGAAAGTACTTTCCTGAAAACAATTGACTGAACTTAAATCAGTTTATTATAATCTCTTGCTTCGTGCCTTCCTTGGTCTTTCACCAGCGGGTGGTCTCTCTCTTAGGAGGGTAAGTGATAAAAACAGTCTTTTGTGATTCGTCAATCATTTAGAATCTCAAATGATTCCTATATTTCCTTTAGCCAGGCTCTTGCCTCGACTGGGTCAGCTTGTTCCTTGGAACTCTGTGAGCTTAGCGACTTAGAGGTCCTGAAAGAATTTCGCACCACATTGTTTCCTCAAGGTTGTGATTGGGAATAAAATATAAGTTCTGTTTAGACAGGTTCATGAATTTCCGTATAGGAGTACCGTCTCGGGTCTCCTTATCTCGCTCGACTTCTGCTGTTTTAGTCTAAATATTTCTTCCTACTCCCCATAATTGGGGTCATCTTTTAATTTAAAATCTTCATTTTCCACTTTATTATATTCCGGGTTCTTTATATCTTAATTGCGACCTCCTTGATTATCACATTCAAGGTTTGCCCCTAATCTTATTCCTTGTGGGGGCATATTACTTGGAAAATTTTGAGAATCTCCGGATATTTGTCTTACTTACTTTGCTTAAGTCTTCCCCTCGTTTAGTCCTTGCACGATTGCAAATTATGAATTCTCAAGTTCGATAAACTTTATGACACTCTCTTAAGTGTTAATAGAGCAATTAACAATGTGATTTTATCACAAACAAACTGATCTGAACTGAAATTAACGAATATATACATAACCATTTGTTCGAGGGTACAACAACTGAACATATTAAAGAGGATTACATCATATGAACTTATCGCTCCTATCCCAAAAGTACTACCATAGATAGTCATCTCATCATTAAAACTAATCATTCATAACTTAGGCTAATCCTCCAAAAGCGGTGCTACATGAAACCCTTGTTTGATTGCTCTGGCTCTGCACACTACCATGGATTAAGAGATGCGAGCACGCACGACATCCCTAACCTGCTCCATCACAGAGGTGATGAGGTCTAAGATAGTCGCAAGTAGAGCTGGATCAACCTGACCCTCAAGATGGCCTCTAGCTGTAACACGGGTGGTAGCCTCAATCATTTCCATGCTATACGCTAATCCTACCGGAAGTATCCCACCCTCAATCCTTGGTGCAGTAAGTCGATCCAACAGATCACTCCTAACATTCCGGGCCTCTGACAGGCCACCAAAATTCATATGATAATCAGCGATAAGAGAAGCCTGAGTGGTAGCATCTAGCAGTCCATGGGGTGCAGGTGGTGCAGACCCAGGAGATCCAAATGGATAACCAAGCACGGTATCAGGTGACAATGGTGCAGGGGATAAAGGTGGCATTTCCTCAGTATGTGCTGGGCTCTGTACAGGGGAGGGAACAGGAATTGGTGGAACCTCATGGATGTTTACAGGAGCCTCTGGAAGAGGGTCTGATACTGGTATAATTGGGGTCGTGGAAGGCCCCACTCCTTCTGCCCTCATTAACCTTTGTGCCCTTGGTAACTCTTCATCCTCTAGTGCCACCCTCGCGGCCATTCTTGCTCTGGTAGTCGCCCTGACTACGGTCATCTGTTCCTCAGCGGTCCTCTCTTCATTCTCATCAGGATCCTCCATGAGATCCTCCTCAGCCACAATCCTTTCCGGAATAACATCCTCAACCGCAACATTCTCTATCTGAACCTCATCCGGTCCCTCATTAGGGTACTCCATCGGATTCACAATTTGATCTCCAACTTGTAATAAAACATCCTCATGCTGATGCTCCTGAACCTCAAGGTTCGGTGCCCCACTGCCCTATACGAGAACAAACTATGTTACTATCACGATACTTATAAGGGTTCCCGTAAGGGTTTTAACTGTCAGTGCTACGTTAGGTAGCCCGACTATGAACTTGGCAAGAGTTCTTATTATCTTAGTGAACTTATTATCTTAACGTCACATCATCTCTGAGGTTTATAACGCTTCACTCTGATACCATTTCTGTAACACCCCCAAATCCGGGGTCGGGGATCCGGGTTGTCATGAGATCCATTTCCCTTAATAACACCCAATCTTAATACACAATCAACTACTCTGTACTGTGACCCCACAATAAACACACACACCACAAGTTATAGTCTCAGAGATGAATATTCAAAAATAATCACAAGTCGTTTTATTCCACAATTATATGTCAATACACCTTAAAAGGTTTTCTGGATAAATTTACATTTCTTTGCCATTATTACAATTCATAATATACATAAGTTTGGTACATTATTAGTTGAAAACTTAGCCTATTGGTAATTTCTACCTCAGCTACAGCGGCCTCAACGCTTCCAGAAAGCTGCGGAACGTTTCCTATCCGCTTGCGAATTGGGAGCTTGGTCCTGTTCATCTTATCTATCTGATGTTGTGTGATGAAAGAAGAAAGCAAGGGTGAGCAGCAAGCCCACCAAAATAATATGTATAATGATTAACAATATATGAGCCTACTCATAATACTCATGAAAGTCTTGGTCAAAAGAAATGAACCAAGTTGATATCTTAATGCGATGAAGTCGCAAAATATTCAGTATATATATATACATATATACTTTTCAAAATATTGGAAGTCCTCTTCCATGCATAATATACACAAAGTCCCAGTGTATAACTGTATAAAAAAATATCGTTGCAAGGTGATCTCATATATCTAACCTTGTCTCAACGTTTTTCTGAAAATCCTTGTCATTAATAAGACAATTATTAATTAGATATAAGTTTAAAAGACGAAGTTACAAGATACCCCAATATACTTATATCTTTCCTAAATACTACTTGAACTACCACCGTTCAAGTTATAATCAGTTTCAAAAGTTCATCACATAGATGAGACTATAAGACAAGATTTGAATAGATTCAACCTTTGAAATATTATTAAAGGAAATGAAGTTATGGTATACTTCATTTAGTTCTGATATATATATATATATATATATATACACATATACATCTTCTTTATACATTTCCTGAAAACCTCTGTCATGTAAAGTATGAACAGAATTGCAATATCCAATAAATTTGGAAAGGAAAAGAATTTTGGCATAAACCAGATATCTTGCTGATCAGGCAAAGATACCAATAAGTAACCTTTTCTACTAGTAGATGGACGAATTCCCCACTGGTCATCACCCTGGTCGCAATAGGACCTTATGCTGGACTGCCACTCAGCCACTTACGCATTTGATGGACTCCCACTGAGCCACTTACACTATCATGGACGCCCACTGAGCCCATGTTGCTTATGCCGACTCAATAGATGGACTTACTTCCCGAACGTTGGGTAAGTAATCAATTAATTTACCAAAACTGCAACCTTGTTGCGAATATAAAATACACCACAGAGCCGGATCCCTCAGGTTTTGAGCGAGTATTTAAATCCCCTTAAAAAGGAAGATCTTAAATATAAAAATGAGTTTTGGGATCCGCTCTAACTTTTAAAAATCATTTTGAAGACTCGAAAACACTTTAAAGAGTGTTTGGAGTAAAGCTGATTTAATGAAGTAAATCAGTCCCCAGTATATTTAGAAAATGTCTGAATATTATTATTTAAATAATATTCCCATAAAGAATAATCTTTATAAAAATAATTGAAGTAGAAGTATTAAAACTTATACTTGAAACGAGTATTAAATAACCAAAGATATACCTATACGAAAGTACTATCTTTATTTGAATAATCGAAAATAAGTTTGATTATTGACACCTTATTCTTTAATAAAATAAAGAATATATTGCAGTAATAAGCGGAGTCATAATACCTCGAATGAATATTATAAATAATATTCATAAAATAAAGGAGTCATACATCCTCAAATGAATATCCAAGTAATATCCAATAATAATATAAAAGAGTCATAAGCCCTCGAATAATATTCGAAATAATATTCAATAAATAATATAAAGAGTCATAAGCCCTCGAATGAATATTCAAATAATATTCATTTAATAAAATAAAGAAGTCATAAGCCCTCGAATGAATATTCATAATAATATTCATTAAATAAAATAAAGAAGTCATAAGCCCTCGAATAAATATTCATAATAATATTCATTAAATAAAATAAAGAAGTCATAAGCCCTCGAATGAATATTCATAATAATATTCATTAAATAAAATAAAGTTATCGAATAAACCTTATTCGATTAATAGTTTTGAAAACTATAACCATATATATATATATATAAATATATATATATATACATATATACAAAATCTACTCGGGATCCTCGACTCCCGGTTTTAGAAAATGTTTCCACCTTTTGGGTCCCTATACTAAGGGTATATGCAAGTTACCGCTATCCTCTAGCATATGTATTATCAACTGAATCAACAGATATATATAGCAAGAATACGAAACAGGCATGCATATATATATATATATATATATATATCATAGCAGCATGTTTCAATATATTGCAACATTTGCTAATTAACCAACATGCATCTATCGCAAGATAATGCAAATACATATATACATCACAACAACAGTATAACGGGTAGAAAACTTGCCTGAGCGACTGGGGGTTACGAATGGCTCGGGACGAGTCTGGTAACCTATAAACAACAAGTAAGTTGGAATTAAACCAAAGTCACTTGTAAATCTATACTCTAACCAACTCAGACTCTAACGCTCGTTTTGCACTTACTAATTCTCTTAAGTCACTCGAGTACCCTCGGCTCCACCATTTTTAGTAATTTAACCTTTACGAGTTTTAAGGCGATTCCTTTGCGAGTGTCTTACCAAATGCTTAACACACTTACCATAAATGTTTCATACATTAATTAACCCTTTTTGGTCTTTAACCTATGTTTCAAAGTAAGGCGAGGGGAAATGTTTCGTTCGCGAAACGCCGTTACTTAAAACGGTCATTTCTCCTAAACCGTGCATCGGAATCGAATGAACTATATATCAAAACGAAGCTCGTAACACGAGCTATCTAGACATGGAAATGGTCATAATCTAGCAGGGGGTTCTCGGGTCCTAATGTTATGCACAAAAGCAGTCCAAAGAAAATCGGACGTTACGATGGCTATGTTTACGCGATTTCCCAATTTAAAACCATTCAAAACCAACCCAATTCAATCTCAAATCAAACATACAACCAAAATCCATCCTTATCACATCATATCAGCCCCAACCAATTTAATTTTAACATTCATACTTATGCCTAAGCTTGAATTTAACCATACTACAATCTTTTAACCAAAACAACAACATTTACCATTCCATTTCAATACCATTTCAATCCCAAACTCTAAATCACAAACATTAAGCTACAATATCACCCTACTAATCAAAATCATCTTATAATACATAGGAATCTAGGGTTTGGAGATGATATACCTTCCTCAAAGTGGTGGGAGGAGCTAGGAAGCCTTAAGAAGCCTTGAGAAGTCTTAGGAATGCTTGGATCTTCAAGGAAATCAAGAAAAATTTCAAGTTAAAAACTTGAAAACACTATTCATTGTCTTCTTCATTGATTAAATGAAGAAGATTGAGAAGGAATTGATGGCTTAAACTCATGATATAGCCCTAACTAAGCATAAGGATGATTAGGGAATTAACTCACCAATTTAGGAAGCTTGGATCTTGAGTTTTGAATTTCTCTCCCTTTGCAATAGTAAAAAGCCGAGAGATATGAAGAACAATGCCTTGGTTTCTTTTTGATTTTTTTGATGAAAATGATTTGCTTGGCTTGGTTGGTTTGATTTTTGTGTTTGTTTTAGTAAATTACCTAGTTGCCCTTGATTTTGTGTGGTTAAAAAGCCACCACATCTCCTTCCTTCCCATGTCATGCTTGTGTCATCCTCATGCTGTCATCCTCCCCTCCTTGTCCTCTTCTCATTGGTTGGGTGACATCATCCTCTCTAATCCCTTTGATTAACTTCCTAATTGTTTGCCTAATGACCGCTGATCTGTTATACGGATCGCTTAACTTTCGTTTTCGTTTATCGTTTGAAGGATCATACCCGGGATCTTATTACTTAGGTTCCCTTAACCTTTCTCAATACATTATTTTCCTTTTTATGATCCTCTCTTATAATCCTTTAATTTAAATCCTTCGTATCCTGTTACCTTATACTCAATTCTCTCCGTATCTAGTGTATTTCCGGGAAAAATCAAAGTGTTCGGAATTGGATTCTGACGATCTTTACATACACTCATATGTCATATAGAGTACTGATAAAATCTCAGAATATCCATAACAGAACCCCTACATAGCGTGGCTTGAAAAGTTTCCTCATTCAGCTAAAATACTATTCACAAGGGTTACAAAAAGTTTAAAATTTTGGGGGTTATTACAGTATCCCCTCCTTAAAAGGATTCCGTCCCGGAATCAAATTGAAAATAAATAGGGATACTCTCTTAGCATTGCACTTTCTAACTCTCGAGTAAATTTTCCCACATTGTGGTCCTACCACCAAACTCCGCCTAGTTTGATAACCCTTCTCCTAAGTACTTGTTCCTTTTCACTCTATAACCCTTCCTGGTTGCTCCATATAGGTTACGTCTGGTTGCATGTCTATGCGCTCATATGCCCCTATTTATCTGGCATCCGAATTACACTTCCTTAACATTGATACGTGAAACACGTTATGACTTGCTACATGTTCTGGGGTAAGTTTAGCTCATACGCTAACTTCCCAATACTTCTTAATATATCCAAGGGTCCGACAAATTGTGGACTTAGCTTTCCTTTCTTTCCGAATCTCATCAATCCTTTCCAAGGGTTTCCAAGGGGATACCTTTAACAACACTAGGTCCCCTACTTCCTATTCTTTGTCCTTTCGTGTCAAATCAACATACTTCTTATGTCCATCTTGGGTTACTACCAGCCGTCCTCTGATTAGATCTATTATATCCCTGGCCCTTTGGACTACTGCGGGTCCGAGCATCTTGCGCTCTACAACTTCATCCTAATATAAGGGAAATCGACATTGTCTTCCCTCAAGGATCTCATAAGGCGATATCTCAATACTGACATATGATCTATTGTCGTAAGAAAACTCAATCCGTGTTAGGTGATCATTCCAATTTCTTTCAAGTCTATTGCACAGACTCTCATTATAGCTTTTAGCATTAGAACTTTTGCTTCTCAATACCCATTCTTTTCCAGTTCGTAATCGCTACTACCTTCCGTTCCTAATATTATACGGGTTATACTTTTGCTCTCTAGCGTTCTATAACCTTTTAATAACCACGTCAACCTTAGTATCACGAATGTGTTTCCATTCCGCATACTACCACCACTTTATTACTCCTTTTTCAGTTATTTCTATTCTTCTCCATGCATATCTCTTCTTGTGTTTGCCTTAATCTTCTTTCCTTCAATCAGTCGTCTTCCTCATCTGAACGTCTTCTTAAGTCCTGATATTATCTCCTGATAAATATCTTCTGATAACTTAAGTTCTGATATCTTAAGTTCTGACTTCAGTGTAAGTACTGATTTCCAGTTAAGTCCTGATTTGTCCTGTTAGTTAAGATCTGAAAACTAAACACCAATCATTATTAGACATGACTTCACAAATATATCTAACAATCTCCCCCAACTTGTAAATTAGCATAATATACAAGTTCAATAGATATTTAATATACAACTCTGGATAGCATTGGAAATACTTCGTCAAGAGAAGTTGTATGCCAAGTTTACCAAATGTGAGTTTTGGTTAAAGAAAGTTCAATTTTTGGGGCATGTCATTGGAAATGAAGGAGTTAAAGTGGATCCGGCAAAGATTGAGGTAGTTATGAGTTGGGAGAGGCCAAAGACTCCTACAGAAGTGCAAAGTTTTCTAGGGTTGGCAGGATACTATAGAAGGTTCGTCAAGGATTTTGTGAAAGTCGCCACGCCATTGACCAAGTTAACCAGAAAGAATCAAAAGTTTGAATGGAGTGTAGAATGTGAGGATAACTTTCAAGAGTTGAAGCAGAGATTGGTAACAGCTCCGGTGTTAGTACTTCCAGATGACCAAGGAAACTTTGTGATATTCAGCGACGCTTCACATAAGGGATTGGGTTGTTTGTTAATGCAACACAGTAAGGTGATCGCGTATGCGTCAAGACAGTTGAAACCGCACGAGTTGAAGTACCCGACGCATGACTTAGAACTAGCCGCCATAGTGTTCGCACTTAAGATTTGGAGACATTATCTTTACGGAGAAAAGTGTGAAATCTACACGGATCACAAGAGTTTAAAGTACATTTTCACTCAGAAGGAGCTCAATATGAGGCAGAGGAGATGGCTGGAATTGATGAAGGACTATGACTGTTCGATAAATTACCATCCTGGAAAGGCGAATGTTGTGGCCGATGCTCTAAGTAGGAAGGAGAGACTGAATATGATGACAACATCAAAGGAATTATCTGAAGAAATCAAGAGATTTGAACTGGAACTTTGTGAATGTGGAAAAGTTGAAGAAGTTTGTCGTGCAATGACTTTTCAGCCAACACTAGTGGAAAAGATAAAGAAATGTCAAGAAGAAGTAATGGAGAAAGAGAAGAATCAGTTATCTGGAGAGGAGATTAATACTCAAAGGGATGAGCAAGGGATACTAAGGTTTTCTTCCAGAATATGGATTCCTCATGTACCTGAAATAAAGAATGAGATCCTACACGAAGCCCACAATTCGAAATTTTCAATCCACCCGGGAAGTACCAAGATGTATCGGGACTTAAAGAAAAACTTTTGGTGGCCAAATATGAAGCGAGACGTAGTGGAATGGGTTGTGAAGTGTTATACTTGTCAGAAAGTGAAGGCAGAACATCAACGACCAAGCGGATTAATTCAGCCCCTAAAGATTCCAGAATGGAAATGGGAAAATATCGCTATGGACTTTATAGTAGGACTACCGCGAACGAAATCCGGGCATGACGCTATATGGGTTATAGTTGACCGTCATACAAAGTCAGCGTATTTCCTTCCAATTAACGAGAAGTCGTCATTAAACAAATTGGTTCATCTGTATGTGCGCGAAATCATACTAAGGCATGGAGTACTTGTATCAATAGTTTCAGACAGAGATCCCCGATTTAACTCGAGATTTTGGAAGCAATTTCAAGAATGTCTTGGCACGAAATTGAATATGAGCACGGCGTACCACCCGCAGACTGATGGACAAAGCGAAAGGATAATTCAAACAATCGAAGACATGTTACGCAGTTGTACAATCGATTTTGCAGGAAGTTGGGACGACCACTTGCCATTGATTGAATTCTCTTACAACAATAGCTATCATTCCAGTATCGGCATGCCACCATACGAAGCTTTGTACGGGCGAAAATGTAGATCACCAACAAGTTGGGATGAAGTAGGAGAAGGAAGGATTCTCGGCTCGGAATTGGTACAACAATTACATGACTCAGTCAAGTTAATTCAGAAAAGGCTACTTGCTGCTCAAAATAGACAGAGGAAGTATGCGGATCCGGCACGTAAGGATGTTCAATTCCAAATTGGCGAAGCTATTTTGTTGAAGGTGTCACCTAGAAAAGGGTTGTCTAGATTTGGCAAGAAAGGGAAGTTAGCACCTAGATACATAGGTCCTTTTGAAATTTTGAGTCAAGTAGGGAAGGTGGCCTACGAGTTGGCCTTACCCACTCAGTATCAACACGTGCATAATGTGTTCCATGTGTCATTGCTTAAGAAGTACAATCCTGACGCTATCCATGTAATAGAATATGAACCAGTAGAAATTCAGGAAGACCTGTCATTTGTGGAGCAACCGGTCAAAATACTCGACTGGCAAGAGAAGAGTCTTAGAAATAAGTCAGTAAAGTTAGTAAAAGTACTTTGGAGGAACCCTAAGGTCGAAGAATCGACTTGGGAGTTAGAGTCTGATATGTGTTCCCGGTATCCTCATCTGTTCTCTTAGATTCTGGGGACAAAATCCCTTAAGGGGGAGAGGATGTTACAACCGGCGTTTCTGTGTAATATTAATTGTAAATTTAGTATAACTTTAAAAGCCGAATGCCAATATATGCAACTATTGTATGCTTGTGTGAATGAGAACTCTGCGTTTTAAATTTTCGTTATGTGGTATATGAATTTTCAAAGCAAAAGTTTATTTATTTCTTTCATTTTTGATTTATAAGGAATATTTTAAACCTGGAATAAGTTTCTCTTTAAAAGTTATTTTGTTCACAAATTTCAAAAGTAGTTTTATAAAATTTCTAAAAATCCAAATTATTTTATGGTATAAATTTTATAATTTTTGAACTTGTGTTTTATTTTACAAAAATAAATCTTTATAAATGTTAATTGTTATAATTAGCAAATGACATAGTTGTCCTTGCATGCAAATCCTTTCTATTCAATCCAAAAGGGCTAAAGAGACAATTACCATCCCACTAACTCTTATTTTTCTAGCCAAATTCCTCCTTTACCCTTGCATGCAAAATGATCCAAGTATAAGTGGAAGGGTAGTCATGTCAATTCCTATTCCCACTCACATTTGTGAAAACAAAAACCATAAAATAAGTAAAAGACATGATCATTTCACACATCACCCACACCACACTCTTTCTTCTCTCCCTCCTCTCTCTCACTCTCGGCTCCTACCCCCTCTCGGCTCCTACCCCCTCACTCTCGGCTTTTCAGCCGAAACCACCCCCTCCCCATTTTCTTTCTTTCTCAATCAAGTTTCCACCTCCTACACAAGTAAATGTTACTTCCCATACCATGATCACATATATTTCAAAGAGTTTTGAGTAGAAAGTTTAAGTTTTAAGGTTGCATGTTAAGGTTTTAGTTGAAACTCAAAGTACAACCTTGATTCTTGTGGTTTCTTTTGTTTTGCCATGATTGCACCTTAGGTAAGGATGATCTCCACCAAGATTATTTTGAGTATAAGGGAGTTAGTTTAGTAGATCACCATGTTTAAGTCTTGGTTTGGGTATTGGGTTGTTGGTGATTGAGTTTATCAAGTCAAAACCTTGGAGAAAGGGGAGTTATAATTTCTGCAGAAAATCAGTTTAGTACCCTGAGGTTTAGAGTGAGTTTTGACCATGTCATTGATGTGCACTTTGAGGCCCAAGCCACCAGAAGTTAGTATTGGGAGTATATAAAAGGTTTTAGGTGTTGGTTGGAGGTTTGCATGTCATTTGGTTAGGTGCACAAGTAGAATAACAAAATATGTACAGCAGGGGACAGTTTTGTTACAACTTAGAAATAGGGAGATTTGACCATGTCATGGGTAGGCCCTCATTAGGCCCTGTTGGGCCTTAGTTAGAGGGAGTGTCAGAGAAGTTTTTACAACCATAGTGCATATGATATGAGTTAGAACCATGTGTCACAAGTTAATTCAAGTTAGGGTGTTTTCTGCCCAGGAAAACAGGGGAACCATGGACTTTGAGCTTAGGCCCAAGAAGGCCCAAGTCAGGCCCTTGAGCCACATCAAGTTTGGGAGATGCCCTTAGGTCAGGAGAGTCTTGTGTAAGAGTTTTGAAGGAAAACCTATAGTTTAAGGGTGTCAAAAGCACTCAAGAAACCATAGATGTCATTCTGAAATTTGCACCAGTGAACACTTTCACTCATCACATAGTTTTAGAACACTTAGGAGTGAGGTCTTGGTTAACCACCATAGTTGTAAGATAGTATAAGGTCAGTAGAATAAAAGGCACAAGTGAGGGTCAATAGGTCAAGGCACATCGAGTTAGGAAGCCAAAATTAGAAGACTTTGTCTAGTTTAGTGACCAAGTGACTTAAGTTGGGGGATCGAGATCATCCAAGCCTAGTGTTGAATTATGGTGTATATGGTGTTATTTGGTATTAATATATGATATGTGATTATGTGGCTATGTGTGTGCAATTATAAATTAAAGGTGAATATAAATTAAGTGCATATAGGCCTAAGTGCCATCCGTGTTTAAATTCGGGTTGTAAATAGGTTAAGTTGGTGAGAATATATTATAATGAGGATTATTATTATTTATGTAGGATCTCGAGACGAGGGAAAACTTGCCATAAAGGTCGAGTGAAGCTCCAGTTGCTCCTACCAGTCAGACCAGACCAGCCTTTCTCAAGGCAAGTGATTCAACATGTCTTTCGTATTCACTGTAAATAGTTCATTTATATCGATGCAACTATCCTGAGTCATTTTGATATATATATATTTAAGTCAAACGTATCTTATGTTTATCCTTGAAATGCCATGAACCCTTGAGTACGTATTGCAAGTAGTTCAAAAGTCTTATCATGATAGTAATTTAAAGTAATTTGAATGCCATGATAAAAGAAAGGGTAGTTACAACTCTTGGTTGATTCTCTTGATTAACATGCTAATGATTCCTAAGTATTGATATCTCATCCTGATACTTGAACCCCTATAGAACCTTACCTTGAACCCTGAAAGCCAGATATTTATCAAAGTGATTCCTCATTGATTACCCCTTTTTCTTATCCTAAAGCTTGACAATTCTGATAAATCCTGAGCTAAAGATCATTTCTTCATACCTTAACACCCTTAGTATTCATGAAGCTTACCTTCTTGATGATCCCGCACTTGAACCTTGATGAGAAACCATTGCTTTAAGCCCAGTTTGGCATTACCCTTCATAATATCCAATAGCCTCGCTAAATTCCCTTGTCCAAACTTTGATATATGAAAACCATTCAGTTACCCTAATAGAGTATAGTTTTGTGGATCATGGCCCTGAAATTTAGTACCATATTTCCCGTGTTTCGAGTAGATCTATAATTCCTTGATAAAATGTTTCTGTTAAAAGAGATTTTGTTATAATTCGGCATCAGTTTTTGAAATAAATAAAACGTGGGTTTTCAGTCCCAAAGGGGGATAAACGTTTTCTTGAATAGTGGATCTGGACTGAGACGCGAGTCCTTTCCACACTTATATTAGGATTAAAAGTTGCCTAGGGATTCCCATTAATGTTGTAGAACCCAATGAGGTTCGAGATTACTTCGCGGCTGATCACCGGCTGTAATCCGTAGCGTCATAAAATAATTTTGATTAAGATATGATTTTTTGATACCAACAAAATGATGCCATAACCCAAAGTTTTATCTCTCATTATCATTGGTCATGTCCTCCCATTGACATTCTTTAATATATATCTCGATTTATGTTTTGTATCGTATTGTTTAGCACTTGTTGAGCATTTGGCTCACTCCTTGCTTTACCCTGATATTACAGCTAGCAGCTATGGTTAGATTCAAGCAGACTGCCCGTAAGACCTGTGATGCTGATGCTTATGTTCGAGCTCAGGTAGAATAAGAGATATTAGTTTGTGTGAGGACTCGGTATTTAAAATCAGTTGTAATAGATGGTAGTGTTGGGCTGTTCCAAACCCTAAACTGTAAGATCTTGGATTTGGGTATGTTTATTTATTATTAAATGTTGTAATAGTTATATTTAATTTGCTGTGTAAGTTGGGGTGTGACATCTTCTTTCTTCAGACTTTCAAAGTCCATTCTTGGATTGCCTTTGAGAAATAGTCTTTTTGAAATTTCTTCATCCAGCTTCTGTAACTTGGGGTCTTGATAGTATACTGATGTTTCCTTCCCCTTAAGCTTCAGTGTCTGCATAAACTTCTATGATTCTTGACTTTCACCCTGTATCAGAACATCAGGCTTAGTCAGAACTTGCTTATCAGAACTTATTCTTCTATCAGCATTAGAACTTGATTTTCGTGTAGAAGTTCTTGCTTTCCTAAATGAAGAACCTTTGCCTTGACAATGACCTCTACCCCTTTCAGAGTTTCCCTGGTCATCATTTCCATCATCCTTTTTCTTCAGTGCTAAATCAGATTTGCATTTGGACTTAATCACTTTCTCCCCCTTTTTGGCATCATCAGGTAATAGGATAGAGAGAAGTAATTCCACTGGAGATTGGATTTCATTGGGTTGCACTTGTTGAGAATCTTGATTCTTCAGTACTTCAGCAATCTGAGCTTGCTGTTTCTCCTGAGCTTTCTCAATATACCCAATGCGGTCAAAGGCTGGTTTAAAAAACCTGTTCTTTTCCAATTTGATATTCATGTCTTGCTGAATCAGAGTTTCTTGAATTTCGTTCACCTTGGCTTGAGTTATTGAGTGTTGACCTTGAAGGTGCCTTGTACTCAATGCAGTAACTCTGAGCTGTTCTTTGAAGTTATCATTCAGTAGCATCTCATCAGCTTTAGCCAAGTGCTCAGCAAAATTTTTTTTAGTAGGAACAAAATCAACTTTGTTCCACTCCTTTATCCATTCCTTTCCTCTTGGAGTTTCACTCCAAGGTACTGGTGCATCCCCTCTCACAAACTTCTTAATCAAATCAGCTTTACTAACTGCTGGTAGAGGTGCATGTCCTAAAGGACCAGCTGCATCAGCATTTTCATTTATAGCAACTTCACCAGTATTCTCAGCATTTGCAGCATCAGAACTTACAGAGCCTTCAGAATCAGCTTCCTCTGATAAACTGATAGTGTGTGAGGCTAGAGAGGTTTCAAGATCATCCTCTAAGTTCTGATCAACATCCAAATTCTGATGCTCACCTAATATCTGATCTTCATTATCTGGATTCAGAAGAGGTGTTATTGGAATAGCTGCATTGATATCAGCTTCTAAAATTGGTGTTGTTGGTATAGTTTGTTGAAGAATGGTTGGAGCTTCTAAGTACAGAACTTCAGGCACAACCAAATTGTGAATGTCTATTTCAGCACTTGTTTTTGTAGTTTCAGCATGTACTTGTTCAATGATAGGTGACACAGGAGGTGTAGGTACTCTGTCTTGAGCAATGTCTTCAGCTTAAATTGGTGACAGTGATGGTGTAGATTCAGTGGCATCAGCAAATTTTGGTTGTGTAGAAGGAAGGGATTCAATCACAATTGGCTCCTTTGAGATCAGAGATTCCTGATCCCCTTCCTTAGCTGCTGCTTCCACATCCTCTGAATCTGACTCAGCTGTGTCCCTGTTAGCTCTTTGTTTCTTCAATCTCTTCAAGGGTGGAGAGACTTTGGGAGCTTTATCATCAGAATTTATCTTTCTAGGCTTTTTGAGTGGCCTAGAACTCCCAGATTCTTGAACTTTTGGAGAAGAAACCTTCTCAGCTACTTTAGTAACAGGTTCTGATTATTGAACCTGTACCTCTATTATTTCCTCAAATCATCAAAATTTATTATTGACCATTATTAAATCAAAACATTCATCACAGGATAAAGTTAAAAAAAATGATGAAGTAAAGATTAAAAAAATGCAATTAAGACATGCATAGCCACATAATTTGAGAACCAAAGACCAAATCTTGCAATTTTAAAGGAAATTTCATTAATATATCAGATGAGTACATTTCAAAAATTACAAGACAGTCCTATTCTTAGGATTCTTAACATCAACAGCCTTAGTCCTAGTCTAAGAAGACCTAATGAATAGCTTCTTCTGCTGCTGACGAAGAGCACTGCAAGACGAATGATTCGTTCTTGCTGACGGAGAGCTTCTCTCCTTTCCTTTTCCAGACAACCACAATGGAGATGATAGTCCATATAAAAGAATAAGAGGTCTGTGTGAACCTCTTGTGGAACTGAGTTCCAGATTTCTTCAGGAATGTCAGTTGCATGCCCTTCTTGTCGCCAATCATCATAACTCAACTTGATATTGAAGGTATCATAGTTCAGGAGCAAGTTGAAACAAACCATGTTTTTGATGAGTATGTAAAAAGAGTGAGTTTGTGAGAAAATGGAAGATGTATTGGCTGGAATGAATAGTTGGTTTAAATAGCCAATATAATACCAAGAGACGCGAGGAGTATTAATAGTTACAGGTAAAAATAATGATACCTCGTCTCCCTAGGCCAAAGTGTAATAATAACAGTCATTAAACGATCTAAAGCCAGGATTAATGGGCACGGGAAATTAGTAATGATTACTATGCACATTCAGTTTTATTAAAAAAAACTGTTCCCACGAAACAAATGATTATGACTGCTTTATCTCACATAATCCAATATTCTGATAAAATATAACCGTTCAAGTATTGACTTGAAAATAAATCAAGTAAATAAAAACTGCCACGTAAGCATCAAAATTTGATTATTATCAGAATTTAAAAGTCATCAGAATATGGTTTCTTTACCCAAAAAGTGAATGTTTATTTCTGTAATTTTTCACACAAATACTGATATGGTTTCCTCAGAGCTTAATCATCAGAACTTCCATCAGAACTTGTCCTCAGAATTTATGCAACTGACACTTAAACTGTTCATCTAAAACAACATTGATCACCACAATAATTTTCATCATTCGTATGGAGTGTAAGTGTGTGCATTAAGCTAAATATCAGACAAAGAGTAAAGTCTGATTCACTTCAGTAATCTTAGAAGTAAGTCATAACTAAGAACTTTGCTCAAAATCTGTCATTAGTTTGAAGTCTACTATAGAATGAGTTCATGCATAAGTTGACCTCAACTGTTTTGTGCTCATTTTATGCATCTTTTGAAATTCCTTTTTACAGTGGCTTCTCAGTGTAAGTGAGTCACGACTGCTTATCAGAATTTATGCTATTATCAGAGTATTTCTCCAGTAATCAGAGAATGTGAAAAGTCACCAAGAAAAATTTATTTTGCTTTTCTAATGCATATTACTTAATACCGGCAATGCACTTGGGTCTTCCCTTCCACAAATATTTTTCTCTAGATCCCAAAGGAGTACCTGATTTTTATTTCTTTTTCTTTTCTTTTTCTTTTGACAAGTGAGGCTTATCAGCACTTAGTACACCCATAAGCTTTACAAACATCAGAACTTAACAGATAAGAAGCACCATTCTAGTTTTTGACTTAGTAATAAGATACACAAAGTAAACCTAACTAAGCTCAATATCAGAATTTGCTTGTGCCAAAAGATTTCCACATAAATAATTACTTCAAACATGGGATATTTAGTATATTAGAGATTACTAGGTCGGTATCTAGCACAGTTATCCTCATTGGATTGAATAGTCACAGAAACATTCATATCACTATCAGAGTTTAGAAATTCACATCAGCAACAATCAGCACTTAGGTAAATTTCAATTTAAGCATAGATTACATAAAGAGAGTAATATCTGAAAATATTGATCATAAAGTCTGATGTATCAAAACATAAACTAAACAGATTTAGAGAAAGAACCTGAAACCATTCCAAGTTCATTTACCAATCTTGTAAAAGTAGCTTCACATAGTGGTTTTGTGAAGATATCTGCTAGTTGTTGATCTGTTGGAACAAAATGCAATTCCACTGTACCTTCCATCATATGTTCCCTTATGAAATGGTACCTTATGCTGATATGCTTTGTCATTGAGTGTTGAACTGGATTACATGTCATAGCAATAGTACTTTGATTATCATAGTAAATAGGGATTTTAGAAAATTCTAACCCATAATCCAGTAACTGATTCTTCATCCAAAGAATCTGTGCACAATAGCTTCCTGCAACAATGTACTCTGCCTCTACAGTTGATGTGGAAATTGACTTTTGTTTCTTGCTAAACCAAGAAACTAATCTGCCTCCAAGAAATTGGCAGCTTCTACTTGTGCTTTTCCTATCAATTTTGCACCCTATAAAATCTGCATCTGAGTAACCTATTAGCTTAAAGTCTGATTCCCTAGGATACCATAATCCCAGATCAGTTGTACCCTTAAGGTACTTGAAAATTCTTTTCATAGCTGTTAAGTGAGATTCTCTTGGATCTGCTTGAAATCTTGCACAAAGACAGGTAGCATACATGATATCAGGTCTACTTGCAGTTAGATAGAGTAATGAGCCAGTCATACCTCTGTAATCAGTAATATATCTACTGATATACCAGTATCCTTATCCAATTTTGTTGCAGTGGCCATAAGAGTGGATGCACTTGAACAGTCTTGCATTCCAAATTTCTTCAACAAATTTCTGGTGTACTTAGATTGACAAATAAAAGTTCCTTCTTCATTCTGCTTGACTTGAAGGCCCAGAAAATAGCTAATTTCTCCCATCATACTCATTTGATATCTTGACTGCATTAGCTTGACAAACCTTTTACAAAGTCTGTCATTTGTAGAACCAAAAATGATATCATCAACATATATCTGCACCAAAAGTAAGTCCTTTCCATGGTTGAGATAGAATAAAGTTTTGTCAATAGTCCCTCTGTTAAATCCACTTTCCAGAAGAAACTGAGCTCATGTTTCATACCATGCTCTTGGAGCTTGCTTAAGGCCATAAAGTGCTTTATCAAGTCTGTAGACATGATGAGGAAATTTTGAATCTACAAAACCTGGAGGTTGTTCAACATATACTTCTTCTTCCAATTCTCCATTAAGAAAAGCACTTTTTACATCCATTTGAAAGATTGTAAACTTTTTGTGAGCAGCATAAGCCAAAAATATCCTTATGGCTTCCAATCTAGCAACTAGTGCAAATGTTTCATCATAATCAATTCCCTCCTGTTGAGAATATCCTTTTGCAACCAGCCTTGCTTTATATCTTGTAATTATGCCATCACTATCAGTTTTGTTTCTGAACACCCATTTTGTACCAACAACAGATCTGTTCTTTTGTCTTGGCACTAGGGTCCAGACTTTATTTCTTTCAAATTCATTTAACTCTTCCTGCATTGCTTATACCCAATTAGTATCTTGAAGAGCTTCTTCCACTTTCTTTGGTTCAGCCTGAGAAAGAAAAGAATGATAGAGACATTCATTTGATGTTGCTGTTCTAGTTCTAATACCTGCGTCAGGATCTCCAATAATCAAATCAGGTGTATGTGCTTTAGTCCATTTCCTTGCAGATGGAAAATTATCTCTAGAACTGGATGCTCCCCCATGATCCATGCTGTCTCCATCAACATTATCTGATGCTCCCCCTGAAATCATGCTCTCTGAGTTGGATTCTTCAGAATTTGGGTTTCCAGAATTATCAGAAATTGGCCCATCAGAACTTGATGAATCAGAATTTGAGTTTCCAGAATTATCAGAACTTGGTCCATCAGAACTCGATGAATCAGAACTTGAAGAGCCTGTTCTAGGTTCTGATACTTCTTGGGTTGTGGTTGGATCTTCAATATGCTCCCCCTGCATATGTGCATTGTCCTTTGGCGTAGTCACAACAGTTTCAATAACATTAGAGTTTAACCCATCAGACTTTGCAGTATCAGGATTTAGACTATCAGAATTTACAGAATCAGAATTAAAAACTTCATTCTCAAATCTCAGCTAATCATGGTCATTGAAATCTTTAAGTCCAGTAATCTTCTTATCATCAAAAGAGACATTGATGGATTCCATGACAACCCTTGTTCTTAAATTGTAGACTCTGAAGGCTTTTGTGGAAAGTGGATATCCAACAAAAATTTCTTTATCAGCTTTTAGATCAAATTTGGATAGTTGTTCAGGATGAGTCTTAAGAACAAAACAGTTGCATCCAAATACATGAAAGTACTTCAGATTTGGCTTCTTTTTCTTCACCATATCATATGGTGTCTTTCCATGCTTGTTGATAAGTGTTGCATTCTGAGTAAAACAAGCAATTTGCACAGCTTCAGCCCAAAAGTAGGTTTGTAACTTTGCTTCATCAAGCATAGTTCGTGCAGCTTCAATAAGAGTTCTATTCTTTCTTTCAACAACTCCATTTTGCTGTGGAGTTCCAGGAGCCAAAAATTCCTGCTTTATTCCATGGTCTTTGCAGAACTCTTCTATGATCAAATTCTTGAACTCAGTACCATTATGACTTGTTAAAATTTTCACAGAGTCTTTGACCAATGAATCCAGTTGTTTGACATGATCAATCAAGTTAGACGCATTTTCACTTTTTGTATGCAAGAAATACACCCATGTGTATCTGGTAAACTCATCTACTATGACCATATCATATTTCTTCTTTGCAATTGACATGACATTCACTGGACCAAATAGATCAACATGTAGTCGGTGATAAGGGATCAAGAATTGAAGTTTCAGTCTTGCTCTTGAATGAAGCTTTTCTTTGTTTTGCCTTTTGACATGAATCACAAAGGCCATCAGAAGCAAATACTGATTTTGGCAGTCCTCTCACAAGATCTTTCTTGACTAGTTCATTTATATTGTTGAAATTTAAATGAGAGAGTTTCTTGTGCCAATCCTAGCTTTCTTCAATTGATGTTCTGCTTAACAGACAGATTGCAGAACCATCAGAACTTATTGAAAGCTTAGCTTCATAAATGTTACCATGCGTGTATCCCTTTAGAACAACTTTGCATGTAGATTTGCTTACAACTTCACAGTGTTCTTCAAAGAAATCCACATGATAACCTCTGTCATAGATTTGACTAACACTCAGCAGATTGTGTTTAAGTCCTGAGACTAGAGCTACTTTTTCAATGATGACATTCCCAAGATTGATATTGCCATATCCCAGTGTTTTTCCCATGTAGCCATCTCCATAAGAAATACCTGGGCCAGCTTTCTCCACAAAGTCTGATAGCAGGGCTTTATTTCCGGTCATATGTCCTGAACATCCACTGTCCAGAACTAGGATGTTCTTCCTGTTTCCCTGCAATCACAAAGACCACTAATGATTAGTTTTAAGGACCCAGACTTGCTTGGATCCTTTGGCCTTATTAAGTTTGTTAACATTTGCAGCGGATTTAACATCAGAGTTTATGTTAACATTTTTCTTATCAGCATTTACAGTATCAGACTTTGCATCAGAACTTACACTAGAAGAAATAATGCTAACTTTCTTTAAAGAAGGTTTTATTTGATAATAATCATAGTACAAACTATGATATTCCTTACAAGTATAAATAGAATGCCATAAATTACCATATGGGATACTGAGAAGGTTTCAGTATGGGAACCCTAATATTCTCATATCGATTATGGATTTGAGTCTTTGGAGTTTTTTCTTCTTCAGACATGATTGTTTTGGATCTTTACTGTATATGTATTAACATACTGCTCTGATACCACTTGTTAGGTCACATACACTGTAAAGGGGGTTGAATACAGTGTTTAGTACAATCAAATCGAATTAAGAACACAAGTATGAAACAAAGAATAATCTTATTAATGAAACAGTATTACAATGGAACCGTTCTCTCTCAGTGATGAACAAATATCACGAGAGCTGCTAGGGTTACAATGAATAATATCTTCGATTAAGATAACACTTATAGTGTAAACCCTATGCTGTGTTTATATAGACACACAGTTACAAGATAAACTTCTAATTGATATCGAACATAAGTCTGCATCCTAAAATATATCAACTAGTTATCTTTTCTTCCAAGTATTCTATTCTTCATAGAATTCTTCTCCATGCATATCTTTTCTTGTGTTTGCCTTAATCTTCTTTCCTTCAATCAGTCGTCTTCCTCATCTGAATGTCTTCTTAAGTCCTGATATTATCTCCTGATAAATATCTTCTGATAACTTAAGTTCTGATATCTTAAGTTCTGACTTCAGTATAAGTACTGATTTCCAGTTAAGTCCTGATTTGTCCTGTTAGTTAAGATCTGAAAACTAAACACAAGTCATTATTAGACATGACATCACAAATATATCTAACAATATATTTGGTTGTAAGTGTTTCATTCTCAAAACTCATGTGGAGCAACTTACTAAGTTTGATCTGAAAGCTGATGAAGGAATATTTGTAGGATATCCGTTGACTACAAGAGCCTTCAGAGTTTACAATCTGAGAACAAGAATAATCATGGAGTCTATACATGTATCTTTTGATGACAAGAAGATAACAGGTCTAAAAGTTGCAGATGACCATGACAAGTTGAGATTTGAAAATGAAGTACCTTATGCCGAACTTTTAAATCCTGACTCTGATACAGTAAGTCCTGATATCACTCAAAGCTTTGAGATTCCACATAATAGTGAAACTTCTTCTAACACTGAAGCATATGTTGAGGGGGAGCAACATGACACAGATCCAGAGACTACTGCAAGTGATTCAACTCAAGAGACATCAGTAGAAAGATCATCAAACTCCTCTTCCTCAAACTCTGATGAGTCAAATACTGATAACCATGGGAATACTGATCCAGGGGGAGCATCAGGAAACAACAGTGGTACTACTCAAAGAAATAACATAGAATTCATGGATCAAGGGGGAGGTTCTTCTTCTAGGAGTCAACTTCCATCAGCAAGAAAATGGTCTAAGTCACACACACCTGACCTGATCATTGGAAACCCTGACAGTGGTGTAAGAACAAGGAAAACCACTCAGAATGAATGTCTCTACCATTCTTTTCTATCTCAAACTGAACCTAAGAAGGTTGAAGAAGCTCTGTAAGATGCTAACTGGGTCACAACAATGCAAGAGGAACTCAATGAGTTTGAAAGGAACAAAGTCTGGTCTCTTGTGCCAAGACCAAAGAACAGATCTGTAGTTTGTATAAAGTGGGTGTTCAGAAACAAAACTGAAAATGAGGGCATTGTTACAAGGAATAAAGAAAGACTGGTTGCAAAGGGTTACTCACAATAAGAAGGCATTGGTTATGATGAGACATTTGCTCAAGTTGCAAGGCTAGATGCAATAAGAATCTTTCTTGCCTATGTTGCTCACACGAAGTTTAAGGTGTTCCAAATGGACGTGAAGAGTGCATTCTTAAATGGAGAACTCGAAGATGAAGTTTATGTTGAACAGCCTCCAAGGTTCATTGATCTAAAATATCAGGATCATGTCTACTTACTAGATAAAGCACTCTATGGATTGAAGCAAGCTCCAAGGGCCTGTTATGAAATACTTGCTCTATTTGTTTTAGAGAGTGGTTTTACAAGAGCTACAATTTATAAAACTCTCTTTTACAAATACCATGGTAAGGACTTGTTATTAGTACAGATATATGTTGATGATATCATTTTTGGATCTACTAATGACAAACTTTGTGAGAGATTTGCAAAGCTAATGCAGTCCAGGTATCAAATGAGTATGATGGGAGAATTGAGTTACTTTCTGGGGTTACAAGTCAAACAGACTAATGAAGGAATCTTCATAAATCGATGCAAATACACCAGGAACTTACTCAAAAGATTTGGAATGCAAGATTGCTCAACTGCATCAACTCCTCTGGCCACTACAACCAAGTTAGATTTAAATAATGGTTCTTCAATATATATAATAACTAACTACAGAGGTATGATTGACTCACTCCTATATCTGACTGCTAGTAGACCCAATATCATGTATATTACTTGTCTTTGTGCAAGGTTCCAAGTTGACCCTGGAGAACCTCATCTATTAGCTATGAAAAGAATTTTCAAGTATTTTAAAGGCACCATAAATTTGGGATTATGATATCCAAAAGATTCAGATTTTAAGCTAATTGGATATTCAGATGTTGATTTTGCAGGATGCAAAATAGGCAGGAAAAGTACTTCTGGAAGCTGCCAATTTCTTGGAGGCAGATTGGTTTTTTGGTACAGCAAGAAACAAAAGTCAATTTCCATTTCAACTGTAGAAGCAGAATACATTGCTGCAGAAAGCTGTTGTGCTCTGATTCTATGGATGAAGAATCAATTACTGGATTATGGGTTAGACTTTTATTCTATTCCTTTATATTGTGATAATCAAAGTGCTATTGCAATGACAGGAAATCCAGTGCATCATTCAATGACTAAGCACATCAGTCTCAGATACCATTTCATAAGGGAACATATGGAAGCTGGTACAGTGGAATTGGTCTTTGTTCCAACAGATCATGTAACGTCTGGGAAATTTATGTCTGTATTATATCATTTTTATAATAAATTATTTGTGTTAATGTGTCATTTAGGTGGAATTAACTGTCGAACCCTAATTGCTATGTGTTTCGTGCATTCTGTGTCGTCCAAGTATTTTTAAGATATTTTTCAAATACTTTATTTTTGCATTTATAGCTTTTATTTCAAAAGTTATACGACCTGAATCATGATTTTAAAGCAGGTATTTCAAATAAAACAATGGGCCTTATTTTTCATCAAACGGCTTTTACCATCGCATTATTCTGAACATCTAGGTATTTTACAAATTTTCTTTCGTGAAAAATGACTTTTCCGGGTCCCATTGGGTGTTAAACCCCCACACAATCACATTTTTATTTTTATAAAATTATAGGAATTTCATCTATACCATTTCTTTGTATTTTTGCATTATTCACAATTTTTGGGAAATTTTGGGATATATATTGCATATATAAAATATATATAATTAAATTTTAATACTCAAAAATTATAAAATAGGGGCTTATTAATTTTAAAAAGTGTAGAATTAGGGCCTTAATTTTTACTAGGAGTATTAATTTTACTACTATAAATAGCCTAATTTTTATTTAATTATTATTAATTAAGTAATTAAAAATCAGAAAATACACAAATTCTCTGCAAACCGGGTCGGGTAGAACAATTGCGGGTCGAAGAATCGATCGGTGATTTTGAACTGAATACAACATCAAATCAAGTGATTCAAGTACTCAAATCGAAGGTTTTGATCTGTTCTTTCTGTTTCTAGCATCAATTTCATGTTTTAATGCATCATTTTTCATTTTCGATTTCTAGGGTTTATGTTCGAATTAGGGCTTTTTGATTCTAGGGTTATTAGGATATTTTGATGATTGATATAGCTTCCTGATGTTATTTGCAATCGATTCATGATGTTTAATCGAACAAACGATACCTGGATAGCAAAGTTCGATTATTAGGGTTTATGTTCGATTTTCAAATTACAACTCTGTAATTTCTGTGAATCTTCGGTATGTGTAATGTTAGGGGTTTGATTATACTGTTCTTTAGCTTTGATTTGCACTATAAATTATCGAGTTTCATATACAGAATCAAAAGTTAGTATTTTGGTCGGAGTTAATGTCGGTTTAGATCGGAGATTGTTATTCAGTGATGTTTTTGGTCAAGTTTGGCCTGAAACAGATTGGTGAAGTGATTTGGGATGGAAACTCTGTGAGAAACGAACCGAACCAGGTTGTTTTTGGCATGAAATTGGCTCACCGAAATCTGCTCCGGTGGCCAGTTTTTGGGAAAATTCCGGTCATGTTCTTCATGACCCGGAATTTACCCGTTTGACCCGTATGAAATACCCGGCTTTGATCCTAAATTATCAGAGTTTGAATTCTGACAGGTGTTTCTGGATTTTTATTTTTATTTTTATTAATTTTAAAAATCAGTTTATTTATTTTATAAATTGATTAATTAATTATTTAATTAATTGATTTATATTATAAATAATTCTGAAATATTTTCTAAAAATCAGATTTAATTATTTTCTTGATTATTATTTATTTATTTATTTAATAATTATTTATTATTTATTTAAAAATGATTAATTATTTTGATAATTAATCAAATAATATTTAATAAATCATAATAAATTCATTTTAATTCCAAAAATTATAGAAAAATCATTTTCAGTTCTGATTTTTCTTAAATAATTATTTAAAAATTATTTTAGGATTTAAAATTAGTAATAATTATTTATATTGAATAATAAATTGGATTATATGTGTTTAATTGATATTAAATAGACCGTTAGTCCGATTCGAGCAAAACGAAAGCCCTTTGACTCAGATGAATGAAATATTTTCATTAAAAATAATATTAAAACCTAATTTCTTCTAGAAATTAGTTGACTTTGTAATTTGTTTAATTATCAGCCGAATCACGTGCCGAGACGAGTCCGATAAATCTCAAAAAATAGGAAACGAGATAATGATCAATTAAGCGATCAGCGGGTTGATTTTGATTCTAAAAATTATTTTAACTATAAAAGTGATTATGTGCTTATGTGCTTATGTGTATTATGTGGTTAATCGAGTCTTACTTTTTAATATATAATTTACGAGCCAGTCATAAGCGCTTGGGTAGACAATAGGAATGATGTAAAGTCAGTTCAAGACGCAATTGAAGTACGAAATGACTAAACCAGTCTATTTCTCTAACAGAAGCTAAGCCAGCAAGGCAGGTGATAGGGATAAATAAATCCTGATTACATAATTAAATGTTACAGTTTGAGCTGCAAGACCCAATAAAAAGATGTATGACATTCAGACCAGAAAGGTTAACACGTCGATCAGGCCTGATGGACCAGATCAGGCCTGATGGACCAAAGAAGGCCCAAAAACCCTGATTATTTATTAATTTCGTAATTAATAAATAAAGGAGGAAAACAGCTATTAAGATAAGTCCTAGTGGGGATATAAATCCTTGTAGATTGGCCTCAAGGGGACCTAAAAGGATAAGGAATTAGTTTCCTACTATCTAGGACTCCAAAGTCCATTCTAATTATGAGACTTGCCCACCAAGTCTCCTATACCAAGTCCAATTCAAAGACTCTCAACATCTATATAAGGGGTCTCACCCCACAAATCAGAACTACGTTTTTTGACTTGATCCTGGGCAATCAGCAAGGTATGTAGGCATCTTGTTAAGGCAGATTGAGTCACGAAACATAAGAGCAGTCAAATCGAGCTTCGCAGCTCACATTCCTTAGTATTAAATACAACAATTATATATATTAGTTTTTTATCCATAACATCTGGCGCCGTCTGTGGGAACTGAACAACAACCATGGCGAGAACACGGAGAACAACTAGCGCTCTGGAGGAGGGAACACCATCAGGGACAACTCAGGTGATTTCGGCAACCGTGGAGATTCCTCCCCACTCAACTTATGCATCTACTCAAACGGAAGCCCAGATAGGGGCAACTCAACCTCAGCCACAAGGGACGACTCCCCCAACTATTCAAGGTACGAATCCTCAAGTTCAACAAGTACATATACCTGTGAATTCTCGACCCGTCGGGTATGAATATTCAACTGTTGTTACTACTAACCCCCCTTATGGGATGCCCCTTTACCCCGAGGTTGGAGGAAGTGGATATGCTGGGCGAAGTGAAGCACGAGGGCAATCGCCCCCTTATATACGAGGTTTGGCTCCTATCCCCGAGGATCGGGAATTTTCTGGTCCTTACACTGAGAGAGATTCTGAATCTTCGGATGATGAAGTGGCCCCAAGAAGGAGACGTCCTGGCAAGGAGCCGATGGCCGATGGAAGGAAACGCCCTCGAAGCGCCCAAGGGGCGAATCCCCAAGAAGTGCAGGAAAGGATAAGAGCTCATGAGGCTGAGATCCAAAGGCTGAGGCGTGACTTGGAAGCTCACCAGGCCACCAGACCCCAGATGCCTCCTAGGGGGAGAAATCCTCCTCCTGTCATAGACCTGGATGGTCCGGTACGAAGAAGGGCTGTCATCCCAAGAACTGATCCAAGCAATCTCCTTCCCCTTGGAGATCCTGATGATCCAACTCCACCCTTCACAGAAGAGATAATGAATGCCCATATCTCAAGGAAATTCAAGATGCCCACTATCAAAGCCTATGATGGCACTAGAGACCCCGCTAACCATGTCAGGACATTCTCTAATGCACTGCTGCTGCAACCCGTGAATGACGCTATTAAGTGTCGGGCCTTCCCTCAAACCCCGTCGAGTATGGCTCAAAGATGGTACGGTCGCTTACCCCCAAACTCTATTGGATCGTTTAGAGAGTTAAGTCAGGCTTTTATTAAGCAATTTATCAGCGGGAGAGTCCATGAGAAAAGTTCAGCATCTCTTATGAGTATTGTGCAGGGAGCTAAGGAATCCTTGAGAGATTACCTGAATCGTTTCACAAAGGAGGCTTTAAAAGTCCCGGACCTTGATGATAAGGTAGCCATGATAGCACTGCAACAAGGAACTAGGGACGAGTTTTTCAAGATGTCCTTGGCCAAACGTCCCCCTGAAAGCATGTTCCAGCTCCAAGAGAGGGCAGGAAAGTATATCAAGGTTGAAGAAAGTATGAGGAAGACCGTAGTAAGTAATGAGCCCACTGGAGGCAAGAAGCGGAAAACTGATTTAGAATATATTGCAAAGGACAAATATCCTAGAACCGAACAAAACCCTGATTCAACCCCCAAGAAGGGAGGACTGGGCAAAAGTTCACTGAATACGCTAAGCTGAATGCTCCTAGAAGTCAGATTTTGATGGAGATTGAGAAAGATAGAGATATTCGCTGGCCTAAGCCCTTGAAGGCTGATCCCGCCAAGCTAGATAAGAGCAAGTATTGCAGGTTTCATAAGGATATTGGCCATGACACCGATGAGTGTAGGCAATTGAAAGATGAAATTGAGTTTTTGATTCGAAAAGGAAGATTGAACAAGTATACTGGAGATGGAGGGGACATAAATAATAATGGAAGGAAGAACTTTGAAGATCGTAGGAGGGACCAAGACGATCAGGGGCGGAATCCCCAACCTAGAGGGCTAGTTATAAATGCAATTTTTGAAGGGCCGCGACCTCGAGGGCCTGTGATAAACACGATCTTTGGAGGTCCAACTGCTGCCGGATTATCCAAAAATTCCAGAAAGGCATATACTAGAGAGGTTATGCATATTGTAGGAGAAGCCCCGTAGAGGGCCAGGACAGAAGTAACATTGGCTTTTGATGATTCTGACCTAGAGGGTGTAAAGTTTCCTCATGACGACCCGATGGTCATAACATCGATAATAGGAAATAGCCCGGTTAAGAGGGTCCTTGTGGATAATGGTGCTTCTGTGGATATCTTGCTCCACGACACCTTTCTAAGGATGGGGTATAACGACTCCCAGTTGATACCAACTGACATGCCGATATATGGATTTACTGGAGTAGAATGTCCTGTAGAAGGTTTAATCAAGTTGCCAACCACCATAGGTACGGAACCAAGGCAAGCAACACAGATGTTGGACTTTGTGGTAGTAAAGGCTAGTTCGACCTACAACGCTATCATGGGAAGAACAGGGATACATGCCTTTAAGGAAGTCCCTTCTTCTTATCATTCAGTTATGAAATTTCCGACTCGAGATGGGATTGGAGAAGAAAAAGGAGATCAAAAAATGGCAAGAAGCTGTTATGTGGCCTCTTTGAGGGCAGATGGAGTCGAGGGGCAGGTTCTTCCTATTGAGGA
The DNA here is from genome assembly GCF_009905375.1 of Apium graveolens. NCBI lineage: Eukaryota > Viridiplantae > Streptophyta > Magnoliopsida > Apiales > Apiaceae > Apium > Apium graveolens. The sequence goes on along the minus strand of NC_133651.1, from coordinate 86,236,734 downwards.
TATGGATGTCCGAGAAAATGATGAGAAGAGAGGAAAGCCATCAGAAGACTTGGTTTTGATTCCTTTAGACCCCGAGAATCCTGAGAAGATGACTTTTATTGGAGCCACATTAGAGGAGCCCCTTAAAGGGAAGTTAGTGAAATTTTTGCAAGAAAATAGTGATGTGTTTGCTTGGTCAGCAGCTGATATGCCGGGCATAGACCCGGGGTTGATTACTCATAAGCTAAACGTGGATCCAATCAGGAAGACAGTAAAACAAAAGAAAAGAAATTTTTCCCCCGAAAGACAAGAGGCTATAAAACAGGAAGTAGAAAAGCTCTTAGAGGCTGGTTTCATTGAGGAGATTCAATTTCCGGAATGGTTGGCAAACCCTGTAATGGTGAAGAAGGCTAATGGGAAGTGGAGGATGTGTATAGACTTCACTGGCCTGAATGATGCATGCCTTAAAGACTGTTTTCCATTGCCAAGGATTGATACTTTGATTGATGCCACTGCTGGGCATGAGATGCTGAGTTTCATGGATGGATTTAGCGGATACAACCAGATCAAAATGCACAAGGATGACATTCCAAAGGTATCATTCATCACTGACTTTGGTGTTTATTGTTATCTTGTTATGGCATTTGGTCTTAAGAATGCAGGAGCCACCTATCAAAGGTTGGTAAATAAAATTTTTAAGGACCTTATTGGAAAGACTATATAAGTCTATGTTGATGACATGTTAGTCAAGAGTCTAGTAAAGACTGATCATATAACCCATTTGAGGGAAGCTTTTGAGGTCCTGAGGTACCATAAGATGATGTTGAATCCTACGAAGTGTGACTTCGGAGTAGGATCTGGGAAATTCTTGGGATTGATGGTCTCAAAGAGAGGAATTGAGGCTAACCCCGATAAAATAAAGGCGATCCTAGACATGGAACCACCAAAAACTGTCAAGGATGTTCAGAAGCTCACAGGAAGGGTTGTTGCGCTGGGACGATTCATCTCCAAGTCAGGAGACAAGTGCCTATCATTCTTTAAGTCACTAAAAAATATTAAGGACTTTGTATGGAGTGAGGAAAATCAGAAGGCTTTCGAAGAATTGAAGAAATATATAGCGCAGGCCCCATTGTTGGCCAAGCCATCTTTGAATGAAGTTTTATTCTTGTACTTGGCTGTTTCAGAGAGCGTCTTGAGCGCAGTGTTGGTTAAGGAGGAGCTGAAAGTCCAGAAACCCGTATACTATGTCAGCAAAATTTTGCATGGTGCTGAGTTGAATTATTCAACTATTGAGAAATTCGCTTTAGCCTTGGTAATGGCTTCGAGAAAGCTGCGTCCTTATTTTCAGGCTCACCAGATTGAGGTGCTAACAAATTAGCCCCTGAGAAATATCATTCACAGTCCCAAGGCAAGTGGGAGATTGATTAAGTGGGCAATAGAGCTGGGAGAGTTCGATCTCAAGTATAAGCCACGTACGGCAATAAAAGCCCAGGCACTAGCTGACTTCGTGGTGGAATGTACCATACCCAACCAAGAAGTCGGGGGGCAGGAAGATGCCATACCTCAAGACAAGGGAGTTGATAATGGGGGCAAAAAGAAGGATGCTAAAGAATATTAGGTTCTCTATTTTCATGGAGCATCAAAAACAAACTCCAGTGGAGCAGGATTGGTTTTGCAAAGCCCTGATGGGTTCTTAATTGAGTATGCTATGAAGCTAGACTTCCCAGCCACAAACAATGAGGCAGAATATGAAGCCCTGATAGCTGACCTTGGTCTAGCTGGGACACTTAGAGTCAAAAACTTAAAGGTCCGGGGAGACTCGAAGCTGATCATATCCCAGGTAAAGGGAGAATTTGAGGCAAGGGATGATACGATGGCTAAGTATGTCCACCTAGTAAGGGCTGTGATGACCCAATTTAATGAATGCCATATTGAACACATTCCAAGGGAAGAAAATGCTAAGGCAGATGCGCTATCAAAGTTTGCTTCATCTGAGATAGAAGAAAGTTCGGGAAGTGTGTACTTCCATGTTTTGAAGACACGAAGCATAGATGTTAAGCTTGTGGCTCCCATAGGCCTGGGGACGTCATGGATTGATCCTATCAAGGCTCACATTCAAACCGGTTGGTTGCCAAGTGATGCAACTGAAGCACAGAAGTTAACTGTTCGAGCACTAAGGTACTCTTTGATAGATGGGATTCTTTACAAAAGATCTTTCGTGGTTCCCTACTTGAGGTGTCTCAGGCCCGATGAGGCACGCTTGGCTCTTGAAGAAGTGCATGAAGGTATTTGTGGACAACACTTGGGGGCAGGGCCTTGGCTCATAAGATAACTCGTCTAGGCTTTTATTGGCCGGAAATGATGGCTGATGCCAAAAAATATGTGAAAAAGTGTGACCGCTGTCAGAAGCATGCACCTGTTGTTAGACAACCTCCCGAGATGCTGACATCTATCAACTCGCCTATTCCTGTAATAACCCCAATTTTTGGAAATTTTTGAAACCCTTATGAATAGTGTTTTTGCTGAATGAGAAAACTTTTCATGCCACACTATGTAGGGGTTCTGATAAGGATATTCTGAGATATTATTGGTACTCTATGTGGTATATAAGTGTATGTAAAGATCGTCAGAATCCAATTCCGAACACTTTGATTTTTCCCGGAAATCCACTAGATACTGAAAGAATTGAGTATAAGGTAACAGGATAAAAAGGATTTAAATTCAAGGATTATAAGAGAGGATCATAAAAGGAATATAATGTATTGAGAAAGGTTAAGGGAATCCAAGTAATAAGATCCCGGGTATGATCCCTCAAACGATAAATGAGAACGAAAGTTAAGTGAACCGTATAACAGATCAGCGGTCATTAGCCAAGTAATTGAGAGCTAATCAAAGAGGTTAGTGATGATGATGTCACCACACCAACAAGAAGATGACAAGTGTGGGAAGATGACATAGGAGGATGACATAAGCATGACCAAAGGGAAGGTATTGTTGGTTGATTTCAAGCCACACAAATTTTACCATGGTTAAAAGGTAATTAACAAAACAAAAGGATATCAACCAAGCTTTTTATGCACAAAGATCAAGAAAACAAAGCAAGCTTCTCTCTCCCCCCTTTTCATCTTCTTCATTTCGAATTTTTCACCAAAATGGTGAATTAGAAATTCAAAACACAAGCTATACTCCATGGAAAATTATAAGGTTTGTTTCTTTGGATCCTATATTTCATAACTAAGAAGAGCAAGTAGTTTGAGTGCTTGAATCAAAGGTTTTCTATCTCAAACAAATCATTTTAGTTTAGGGTGAATAGTAACTTTCAAGAACAAATTTGTGATTCTTGATTTTATTTGCAAGGTCAAAGTAGCTTAAGCATATATTAAGGCTTCCATGGACATTCCAAGGATCTTTCATGGATTAAAAGCTTCAAGGAAGGTATAATCTCTTAACCAAGATTTGTTATTGAATGTTAAGAGCTTAATATGAGTAATATAGTTCATGAGAGGCTTGATGGTTGTGTATGTAGAGATTAGTTGGTTTTGGGTTGTTTTTGGAGTTGTAAATCTTGGTTGTTGATTAATGAACTTAAGTGTAGTTTAAATTCATGATAAAGAATAGTATAAATTGTTAATGTTGAGTTGTTGGGGCTGTTATGATAAAGTATGGATGGAGTTTTGATTGGGTTGTGAATTGGGATTGATTGGTGGTTGAATTGGTTGGTAAAATTTTGGGAAATCGCGTAAACATAGCCGTCGTAATGTCCGATTTTCTTTGGACTGTTTTTGTGCATAACATTAGGACCCGAGAACCCCCTGCTAGATTATGACCACTGCCATGTTTAGATAGCTCATGTTACGAGCTTCGTTTTGATATGTAGTTCGTTTGATTCCGATGTACGGTTTAGGAAAAACGACCGTTTTAAGTAACGGCGTTTCGCGAACGAAACATTTCCCCTCGCCTTACTTTGAAACCTTGGTTAAAGACCTCAAAGGACTAATTGGAGTATGAAACAATTATGTAAGGTGGATTAGGTAGTTGGTAAGGTACTCGCGAAAGAATCGCCATAAAACCCTTAATGGTTAATTTATTAAAAATGGTGGAGCCGAGAGTACTCGAGCGACTTAAGTAAACCGTTAAGCGCGAAAGCGAACATTAGGACTCTAAATGGTTAAAGTCTAGTTTCTTAAGCGACCGGGGTTTAATTCCAACTTATGTTGTTGTTCATAGGTTATCGGACCCACTCTAAGCGTAAGTCTATCCGGGAGCACTCAGGCAAGTATTCTATCCGTTATACTGTTGTTGTGATGTATACACTTGTATATGCATTATCTTGCGATAGATGCATGTTGGTTATTTAGCAAATTCTTGCGATATATTGTAGCATGTGATATGGTATATATGCATGCCTGTTTCATATTCTTGAAATATATATCTGTTGGTTCAGTTGATAATACCTATGCTAGAGGATAGCGGTATCTTGCATATACCCTTAGTATAGGGACCCAAAGGTGAAAATATTTTCTAAAACCGGGAGTCGAGGATCCCGAGTAGATTTTGTATATATGGATATGGATATATATATATATATATATATTTATATATATATGGTTATAATTTTCCAAACTATTAATCGAATAAGGTTTATTCGATAACTTTAGCTTTATTTTATTATTGAATATTATTTTGAATATTCATTCGAGGGCTTATGACTCTTTTATATTATTTGTTGAATATTATTTTGAATATTCATTCGAGGGCTTATGACTCTTTTATATTATTTATTGAATATTATTTGAATATTCATTCGAAGGCTTATGACTCAGTTTATATTATTTAATGAATATTATTTGAATATTCATTTGAGGATCTATGACTCCGATTATTTGCTGAAATATATTCTTTATTTTATTAAAGAATAAGGTGTTAATAATCAAACTTATTTTCGATTATTCAAATAAAGATAATACTTTCATATAAGTATATCTTTGGTTATTTAATACTCGTTTCAAGTATAAGTTTTAATACTTCTACTTCAATTATTTTTATAAAGATTATTCTTTATGGGAATAGTATTTAAATAATAATATTCAGTCATTTTCTAAATATTCTGGGGACTGATTTACTTCATTAAATCAGCTTTACTCCAAACACTATTTAAAGTGTTTTCGAGTCTTCAAAATGATTTTTAAAGTCAGAGCGGATCCCAAAACTCATTTTTATATTTAAGATCTTCCTTTTTAAAGGGGATTTAAATACTCGCTCAAAACCTGGGGAATCCGGCTCTGTGGTGTGTTTTATATTCGCAACGAGGTTGCAGATTTGGTAAATGAATTGATTACTTGCCCAACGTTCGGGAAGTAAGCCCATCTCATTGAGTCGGCATAAGCGACAGGCCGGGGTACGGTCTATTATTGTGTAAGTGGCTGGGTGGCAGTCCATCAACGCGTGAGGGGCCGGGGTACGGTCTAGCGCGAGGTCCTAATGCGGCCAGGGTGATGACCGGTGAGGAATTCATCCATCTACAGTAGAAAAGGTTACTTATTGGTATCTTTGCCTGATCAGCGAGATATCGGGTTTATGCCAAAATTCTTTTCCTTTCCAAAATTCATTGGATGTTTCAAACTCTGTTCATACTTTACATAACAGAGGTTCCAGGAAATGTTTAAAGAGGTATATATGTGGATATACATATATCGGGATTAAATAAAGTATCTCATAACCTTTTCATTCAATAATATTTTAAAGATTGAATCTATTCAAGTCTTAACTTGTGGTCTCATCTATGGGATGTTTTCTTAAAACTGATTATAACTTGAACGGTGGTAGTTCAAGTAGTATTTGGGAAAGATATAAGTATATTGGGGTATTTGGTAACCTCATCTTTTAAACTTATATCTAATTAATAATTGTCTTATGCATGACAAAGATTCTCAGAAAAACGTTGAGACAAGGTTAGATATATGAGATCACCTTGCAACGATATTTTTTTTATATACAGTTATACACTGGGACTTTGTGTATATTATGCATGGAAGAGGACTTCCAATATTTTGAAAAGTATCTATGTATATATATATATATATACTGAATATTTTGCGACTTCATCGCATTAAGTTATCAACTTGGTTCATTTCTTTTGACCAAGACTTTCATGAGTATTATGAGTAGACTCATATATTGTTAATCATTATACATATTATTTTGGTGGGCTTACTGCTCACCCTTGCTTTCTTCTTTCATCACACAACATCAGATAGATAAGATGAACAGGACCAAGCTCCCAATTCGCGAGCGGATAGGAAGCGTTCCGCAGCTTCCTATAGGCATTGAAGTCACTGTAGCTGAGGTAGGGAACTACCAATAGACTAGGCTTCAACTTTTGATGTACCAGATTTATGTATACTTATGAATTGTAATAATGGCAAAGAAATGTAAATTTATTCAGAACCCTTTTAAGGTGTATTGACTTATAATTGTGGAATAAAACGACTTGTGATTATTTGTGGATGTTCATCTCTGAGACTATAACGTGTGGTGTGTGTTTATTGTGGGGTCACAGTACAGAGTAGTTGATTGTGTATTAAGATTGGGTGTTATTAAGGGAAATGGATCTCGTGACAACCCGGATCCCCGACCCCGGATCTGGGGGTGTTACAGAAATGGTATCAGAGCTAAGCGTTATAAACCTCAGAGATGATGGGACGTTAAGATAATAAGTTCACTAAGATAATAAGAACTCTTGCCAAGTTCATAGTCGGGCTACCTAACGTAGTACTGACAGTTAAAACCCTTATGGGAACCCTTATAAATATCGTGATAGGAGCGTAGTTCATTATCGTATATGGTAGCGGGACTCCGAACCCTGAGGTTGAGGAGCAACATCGCGATGATATTTTATTACTAATTGGAGATCGGATTGTGGATCCGATAGAGTGTCCTAATGCAGGACCGGATGATGTTGATATTGAGGATTTAGCGGTTGAGGATGTTGTCCTAGAAGGGATAGTTGTTGAGGAGGATCCCATGGAGGATCCTGACAGGATTGGATAAAGGACCACTGATGAATTGATGACCATGGTTTGGTCGACTACCAGAGGTAGGATTGGCCGGTCACTACCGGAGGTTCGTTCAAGTTGTAAAGATAGTAGCCCCTTTAACGCGGCTTACTCGTAAGACTGAGAAGTTCGAATGGACAGAGAAATGCGAGAACAGCTTTCAAGAACTGAAGCAGAGGTTGGTGATGGCCCTTATGCTGGCATTGCCGGATGGAAAAAGAGATTTTGTGAAGTATAGTGACGCTTCGCACAAGGGCTTAGGGTGCGTGCTTATGCAGCACGGTAAGGTAATCGCGTACATGTCAAGACAATTAAGGTAATATGAAATTCGATATCCCCGCTCATGAGCTTAGGCTCGTGGCAATAGTTTTACCCTAAGGATTGGAGGCACTACTTGTATGGAGAGAAGTGCAAGAATTACCTAAGCCATAAGTGCTCTAGTACATTTTCACGTAGAAAGAGCTCAACATATGCCAGAGGAGGCAGTTAGAGCTAATCAAGAATAATGATTGGGAGATTCTTTATCATTCGGGGAAAGCCAATATGGTGGCTGATGCCCTTAGTAAAAAGGAGAGACTCAAGATGATAATGTCTTTTGGAGAGTTTATAAGAGATTTTGAGAAAATGGAAATAGAAGTGAAGGTAACCGGAGCCGGTACCGAAAAGCTGTTTGAGATTGCAATACAGCCCGAATTATTGGAAAAGATCATATTGTGCCAGAAAAAGTTATGAATGAAGGCAGGGAGCCAACAATTAGATAAAAGATTAATATCGAGAAAGATGATAAGGGAATAATGAGGTATTCCTATAGAATTTGGGTTCCGAAAGTTCAAGAGCGTAAGGATGAGAACTTAGATGAGAGCCATAGTTTGAGGAATAAGATTTAGAGCAAACCCTGAACGTGATAGTCAGGGAGGTCGCCATCAAGATAGAAGGAACCCATGACATAATGGAGTGGAAAATGAGGATTTTAAATTAAAAGATGACCCCAATTATGGGGAGTAGGATGAAACATTTCATACTAAGGAAACAGAAAGTCGAGTAAGGAAAGGAGACCCGAGACGGTACTCCTATACGGTAATTCATGGACCTGTCTAAAAAGAACTTAGACTATTATCCCCAACCACCACCCTGAGGAGACAGTGCGGTGAGAAATTCTTTCAGGACCTTTAAATCGCTAAGCTCTCAGAGTTCCAAGGAACAAGCTGACCCAGTCGAGGCAAGAGCCTGGCTAAAGGAAATATAGGAATCATTTGAGATTCTAAATGATTGACGAATCACAAAAGACTGTTTTTATCACTTACCCTCCTAAGAGAGAGACCACCCGCCGGTAAAAGGCCAAGGAAGGCACGGAGCAAGAGATTATAATAAACTGATTTAAGTTCAGTCAATTGTTTTCGGGAAAGTAATTCCCAAAGATAAGGAGATAGTGTAAAAGCTTTAGAGCCAGAACAAAGGCATACGAGTATGATAAATTATGAATCTAAGTTGTAAAAGTTATCAAGATTCATTCTGAGGACACGAATCCAGAATGACGGGATGTTTGAAATCAATGCTTATGTTGTGTTGGTTCATGAAATAATGATAAGAGAAAGGAAAATAAAAAGAAATTGAAGTGGAAAGGAATATAACGGAAATAGAGTTTGAGGTATGATAAGGGAGTTGGGTATGAGGAAACCTTAACGACTCGTAGCAATAGAAATAGAAAAGTATGCATTCGTCAGGATGAGGGTGATTCACCATAAGTTAAAATTGATGGTTGAGGGCATAAGAGATACATATAGTTTATCCCCTGTAAGTTGGGAGGATTCGAGGAAACCTTGAGATAATTCGAAGGATAAATAATGAGATGCGGATAGACTAAGGGGATAAGGAAGTAAGAAATTAGGAAAAATTGGATGAAGGAAGTGACCTTCAATAATGTGAAATGTAAGACCGGTGGCTCGATACCCAGAAAGGGAGACGCCAGGTATGAGAGATATCCCAACATTGAGATGACTGTTGAGATAAACAACAAAAGTAAATAAAGATTTATTAAGAAGAAGTTCACGTTGAACACGACCAATATCTTCCAGATCATCCATGTGATCATTACCAAATCAGGAAAGAAAAGCGGATAACCATTTTTATCTTTTGAAGGCCATGTGGATTGACCTTAACTTGAATAAGGATGCTATTATGAAATTCGGTATAGACTATCGAGGTGGAAATGATTGAATAAGATACCCTTATCAGGGATGTATGACTTTATTTATCCATGGAAGGATGCTTGTACCTTTTTAAAGGTGGAATTAAGGATAGAACATCGGTAACTTAAAACGAATCCTAGGGGAATGCATAAAGGTTGGCATTTCACCCTTAATAGGGATAGTATGAGTTTTGACAGTATGAATTGGAAAGGATTAAGGTAATAATAACCTTTAAGGATCAGTGGAGAAATTTTTCAGAAGTAAATAGACAATGGTTCTAGTATCAGTAAATGGTATTTTGATATGCCCTGTATATAGGGAATACAGGAGGAACGATTGAAGGATAACCTTAGAGGTTTTACAAGGAGAAAGGAAATATTCGAAATTCTCAAGAATAAAAATGTTGATAAAGGAAATATGACGTAATTATATTGATGCCAAGTGAGGCACGTGTTAAACCACGAGAAGGTATGGATCGAACCAGTAATGGTCGAAATTGTTCAGGGCAATTAGGACTTAAGATAGAAGATGTTCTAAGTATGATCGAGAGTCAGTCTTGACAGTGATTAACCTCTAAAGACTGAGGCAATAACTTATGGAAAAATGGTGATTTTTTTTTTACTCATCAGATTTTAAGGAAAGCATTTTCACATAAGCTGTGATTGAAATAAGGTAGAAATTTATTGGAGGTGGTTAATGTGACATTGACTGTAAGGAAATTTTACTATCAGGAAAGGCCAAAGAGGTGGCCGACACTTTAAAGGTAAGAGGATAATTATAGGCGCTCGTGCGAGAGGAATACAGTGATGATGGTTAAAGCTGTGAAGGTTGTATTATGGTTTGGAAGATTGACATTCCTTCTGATGACTATGCAATACCCGACCGTAATAGTAGTTGGTAAAGGTTTAATTCGCGTAATCGCCATGAACGGGCTATCTATCTTAGGAGGTCCTCTAAACAAACCTTTGAGTTAAGTCTTCTATTGAAGGCATATGATTACGAATGGTATTAACCTGCTATCGTTGCTTTGATTAAAACTCTTCTGCACTTTTATCTGCTTCATGTCATGAAAGTACGTCAGAGTTTGGAGTGTTCTTCATGAATTGTGATTGGTGGTTATGTTACCTCCTTAGAAGGATTTGATACGACATGTATGGACTCCGTATGGTTAGCTATTAAGACTTCATGGAAAATGAATGACTACAGTGGGTCAGTGGTGGACCATAGTAAGGCAGCAATGATTCTGCGAGTAGTGAGCTGATTACAACCATGAGAGTTGTATTGGAATGGGTGTTGAGATCGAGTACCCCTAATCGGGTCGTGGTAGTGTATAAGTTATCATTGATAGACTAATTAAGTAGAGTATCTACCTAGTGAATAATTATTCTTTCTTATCAATAGAGAGTCGTATTATTATATGAGGAAGGTTGCGGTGCAAGCATAGAATTCTATTAACGATGATGTCTAGAATGAGATCCCAGATTCGATTTTCGATATCAAGGGAGTTTCAAAGGTGATTATGTATAAGCTCGAGGAAGAGTGTGGGTCCATAGAATGATGGACGGGATAGCAAAAATATTTAGGCATGGGAAATACGAGGCTATAATGCTTGATGCTGATATAAATACGTATATGTTTTGTTCTCCTATGACAAACCTCTATAGTTCAGAGGTAGGTTCCAAGCCAGATATTTTGTGGCAGTATATTTTTTTCATATATACAATTCTCTTCAGTTCGTTCTTTTCTCTTCTTTTCATTTCATGTAAGCTGAGAAGAACAACCCTTCCAGAAGGGGAGGTATTGCCGAATGACTATCTATCTGTGTGATAGAAGCCGAGTAGGATACCAGCTATTGTTTAATTGCTTGTCAAGTACTAAAGGCTGGCCACCTTCTGTACTAACTATGCAATATAACAAGTGTTCATGATCATAGTGATCTCTCAATAAATTCTTTTACTTCTATATGAAGGATTAAGCTTTCGAAGATAGAAACAGCTGAAAAAGGAGTAGTAAAGTTATGGTGGTATTCGGAATGGAAACACATTCGTGATACTAAGGTTGACGTGGTTATTAAAAGGTTATAGAACGCTAGTGAGAAAAAGTGTAACCGGTATAATATTAGGAACGAAAGGTGATAGCGATTACGAACTGGAAAAGAATGGGTATTGAGAAGCAAAAGTTCTAATGCTAAAAGCTATAATGAGAGTCTGTGCAATAGACTTGAAAGAATTTGGAATGATCATTTAACGCGGTTGAGTTTTCTTACGATAATAGATCATATGTCAGTATTGAGGTATCGCCTTATGAGATCCTTGAGGGAAGACAATGTCGATCTCCCTTATGTTAGGATGAAGTTGTAGAGCGCAAGATGCTCGGACCCGCAGTAGTCCAAAGGACCAAGGATATGATAGATCTAATCAGAGGACGGCTGGTAGTAGCCCAAGATGGTCATGATAAGTATGTTGATTTGACACGAAAGGATAAAGAGTATGAAATAGGGGACCTAGTAATGTTATAGGTATCCCTTGGAAAGGATTGATGAGGTTCGGAAAGAAAGGAAAGCTAAGTCTATAATTTGTTGGACCCTTGGATATATTAAGACATTTGGGAAGTTAGCATATGAGCTAGCCCTAACCCAGAACATGTAGCAGGTCGTAACGTGTTTCACGTATCAATGTTAAGGAAGTGTAATTCAGATGCCAGATAAATAGAGGCATATGAGCGCATAGATATGCAACCCGACGTAACCTATATGGAGCAACCAGGAAGGGTTATAGAGTGAAAAGGAACAAGTGCTTAGGAGAAGGATTATCAAACTAGGCAGAGTTTGGTGGTAGAACCATAATGTGGGAAAATTGACTCGAGAGTTAGAAAGTGTAATGCTAAGCAAGTATTCCCATTTGTTTTCTATCTGATTCCGGGACGGAATCCTTTTAAGGAGGGGAGACTGTAATAACCCCAATTTTTGGAAATTTTTGAAACCCTTATGAATAGTGTTTTTGCTGAATGAGAAAACTTTTCATGCCACACTATGTAGGGGTTCTGATATGGATATTCTGAGATATTATTAGTACTCTATGTGGTATATAAGTGTATGTAAAGATCGTCAGAATCCAATTCCGAACACTTTGATTTTTCCCGGAAATCCACTAGATACTGAAAGAATTGAGTATAAGGTAACAGGATAAAAAGGATTTAAATTCAAGGATTATAAGAGAGGATCATAAAAGGAATATAATGTATTGAGAAAGGTTAAGGGAATCCAAGTAATAAGATCCCGGGTATGATCCCTCAAACGATAAATGAGAACGAAAGTTAAGTGAACCGTATAACAGATCAGCGGTCATTAGCCAAGTAATTGAGAGCTAATCAAAGAGGTTAGTGATGATGATGTCACCACACCAACAAGAAGATGACAAGTGTGGGAAGATGACATAGGAGGATGACATAAGCATGACCAAAGGGAAGGTATTGTTGGTTGATTTCAAGCCACACAAATTTTACCATGGTTAAAAGGTAATTAACAAAACAAAAGGATATCAACCAAGCTTTTTATGCACAAAGATCAAGAAAACAAAGCAAGCTTCTCTCTCCCCCCTTTTCATCTTCTTCATTTCGAATTTTTCACCAAAATGGTGAATTAGAAATTCAAAACACAAGCTATACTCCATGGAAAATTATAAGGTTTGTTTCTTTGGATCCTATATTTCATAACTAAGAAGAGCAAGTAGTTTGAGTGCTTGAATCAAAGGTTTTCTATCTCAAACAAATCATTTTAGTTTAGGGTGAATAGTAACTTTCAAGAACAAATTTGTGATTCTTGATTTTATTTGCAAGGTCAAAGTAGCTTAAGCATATATTAAGGCTTCCATGGACATTCCAAGGATCTTTCATGGATTAAAAGCTTCAAGGAAGGTATAATCTCTTAACCAAGATTTGTTATTGAATGTTAAGAGCTTAATATGAGTAATATAGTTCATGAGAGGCTTGATGGTTGTGTATGTAGAGATTAGTTGGTTTTGGGTTGTTTTTGGAGTTGTAAATCTTGGTTGTTGATTAATGAACTTAAGTGTAGTTTAAATTCATGATAAAGAATAGTATAAATTGTTAATGTTGAGTTGTTGGGGCTGTTATGATAAAGTATGGATGGAGTTTTGATTGGGTTGTGAATTGGGATTGATTGGTGGTTGAATTGGTTGGTAAAATTTTGGGAAATCGCGTAAACATAGCCGTCGTAATGTCCGATTTTCTTTGGACTGTTTTTGTGCATAACATTAGGACCCGAGAACCCCCTGCTAGATTATGACCACTGCCATGTTTAGATAGCTCATGTTACGAGCTTCGTTTTGATATGTAGTTCGTTTGATTCCGATGTACGGTTTAGGAAAAACGACCGTTTTAAGTAACGGCGTTTCGCGAACGAAACATTTCCCCTCGCCTTACTTTGAAACCTTGGTTAAAGACCTCAAAGGACTAATTGGAGTATGAAACAATTATGTAAGGTGGATTAGGTAGTTGGTAAGGTACTCGCGAAAGAATCGCCATAAAACCCTTAATGGTTAATTTATTAAAAATGGTGGAGCCGAGAGTACTCGAGCGACTTAAGTAAACCGTTAAGCGCGAAAGCGAACATTAGGACTCTAAATGGTTAAAGTCTAGTTTCTTAAGCGACCGGGGTTTAATTCCAACTTATGTTGTTGTTCATAGGTTATCGGACCCACTCTAAGCGTAAGTCTATCCGGGAGCACTCAGGTAAGTATTCTATCCGTTATACTGTTGTTGTGATGTATACACTTGTATATGCATTATCTTGCGATAGATGCATGTTGGTTATTTAGCAAATTCTTGCGATATATTGTAGCATGTGATATGGTATATATGCATGCCTGTTTCATATTCTTGAAATATATATCTGTTGGTTCAGTTGATAATACCTATGCTAGAGGATAGCGGTATCTTGCATATACCCTTAGTATAGGGACCCAAAGGTGAAAATATTTTCTAAAACCGGGAGTCGAGGATCCCGAGTAGATTTTGTATATATGGATATGGAGATATATATATATATATATTTATATATATATGGTTATAATTTTCCAAACTATTAATCGAATAAGGTTTATTCGATAACTTTAGCTTTATTTTATTATTGAATATTATTTTGAATATTCATTCGAGGGCTTATGACTCTTTTATATTATTTGTTGAATATTATTTTGAATATTCATTCGAGGGCTTATGACTCTTTTATATTATTTATTGAATATTATTTGAATATTCATTCGAAGGCTTATGACTCAGTTTATATTATTTAATGAATATTATTTGAATATTCATTTGAGGATCTATGACTCCGATTATTTGCTGAAATATATTCTTTATTTTATTAAAGAATAAGGTGTTAATAATCAAACTTATTTTCGATTATTCAAATAAAGATAATACTTTCATATAAGTATATCTTTGGTTATTTAATACTCGTTTCAAGTATAAGTTTTAATACTTCTACTTCAATTATTTTTATAAAGATTATTCTTTATGGGAATAGTATTTAAATAATAATATTCAGTCATTTTCTAAATATTCTGGGGACTGATTTACTTCATTAAATCAGCTTTACTCCAAACACTATTTAAAGTGTTTTCGAGTCTTCAAAATGATTTTTAAAGTCAGAGCGGATCCCAAAACTCATTTTTATATTTAAGATCTTCCTTTTAAAAGGGGATTTAAATACTCGCTCAAAACCTGGGGAATCCGGCTCTGTGGTGTGTTTTATATTCGCAACGAGGTTGCAGATTTGGTAAATGAATTGATTACTTGCCCAACGTTCGGGAAGTAAGCCCATCTCATTGAGTCGGCATAAGCGACAGGCCGGGGTACGGTCTATTATTGTGTAAGTGGCTGGGTGGCAGTCCATCAACGCGTGAGGGGCCGGGGTACGGTCTAGCGCGAGGTCCTAATGCGGCCAGGGTGATGACCGGTGAGGAATTCATCCATCTACAGTAGAAAAGGTTACTTATTGGTATCTTTGCCTGATCAGCGAGATATCGGGTTTATGCCAAAATTCTTTTCCTTTCCAAAATTCATTGGATGTTTCAAACTCTGTTCATACTTTACATAACAGAGGTTCCAGGAAATGTTTAAAGAGGTATATATGTGGATATACATATATCGGGATTAAATAAAGTATCTCATAACCTTTTCATTCAATAATATTTCAAAGATTGAATCTATTCAAGTCTTAACTTGTGGTCTCATCTATGGGATGTTTTCTTAAAACTGATTATAACTTGAACGGTGGTAGTTCAAGTAGTATTTGGGAAAGATATAAGTATATTGGGGTATTTGGTAACCTCATCTTTTAAACTTATATCTAATTAATAATTGTCTTATGCATGACAAAGATTCTCAGAAAAACGTTGAGACAAGGTTAGATATATGAGATCACCTTGCAACGATATTTTTTTTATATACAGTTATACACTGGGACTTTGTGTATATTATGCATGGAAGAGGACTTCCAATATTTTGAAAAGTATCTATGTATATATATATATACTGAATATTTTGCGACTTCATCGCATTAAGTTATCAACTTGGTTCATTTCTTTTGACCAAGACATTCATGAGTATTATGAGTAGACTCATATATTGTTAATCATTATACATATTATTTTGGTGGGCTTGCTGCTCACCCTTGCTTTCTTCTTTCATCACACAACATCAGATAGATAAGATGAACAGGACCAAGCTCCCAATTCGCGAGCGGATAGGAAGCGTTCCGCAGCTTCCTATAGGCATTGAAGTCACTGTAGCTGAGGTAGGGAACTACCAATAGACTAGGCTTCAACTTTTGATGTACCAGATTTATGTATACTTATGAATTGTAATAATGGCAAAGAAATGTAAATTTATTCAGAACCCTTTTAAGGTGTATTGACTTATAATTGTGGAATAAAACGACTTGTGATTATTTGTGGATGTTCATCTCTGAGACTATAACGTGTGGTGTGTGTTTATTGTGGGGTCACAGTACAGAGTAGTTGATTGTGTATTAAGATTGGGTGTTATTAAGGGAAATGGATCTCGTGACAATTCCCTTTGCTATATGGGGGATGGATATTCTAGGGCCTTTCCCTATGGCCACGACACAAAGGAAGTTTCTGATTGTAGCCATTGATTATTTCACTAAGTGGATTGAAGCCAAACCCTTGGCCAAAATCACAACTAAACAGGTTGCACAATTCCTGTGGGAAAACATTATGTGCCGATATGGAATTCCCCGTGTCCTAGTCACCGACAATGGAACGCAGTTTAACAACGAGGAATTCAAGAAGTATTGTGAAGAAAATGAAATTGAGTTACAGTTCACCTCCGTGGCTCACCCACAAGCCAATGGGCAAGCGGAAGAAGAGGATCGAGAAGTCAAGAAATAATTGGGTGGATGAGATACTTCCCATATTATGGGCCTATAGGACTACCTGTAGAGTCACGACAGGAGCAACTCCCTTCATGTTGGCGTATGGGGCAGAAGCAGTAGTTCCAGTGGAGATATCACATTCCTCTCCAAGGATTCAGGCTTTCAATGCTGAGGAAAATGAGGAAGGACAAAGGTTGGCTCTAGACTTAATCGATGAAGTGCGAGATGAAGCACATGCAAAGATAGTAGAGTATCAGAAGAAGGCTTCATTCTACTACAACTTAAGGGTTAAAGAAAGGTTCTTTAAACAAGGTGACCTAGTCTTGAGGAAGATAGAAGCTTCTGGGGTAGGACAGAAAGGGAAACTTTCCCCAAATTGGGAAGGGCCATAGAAAGTCAAGAGCGTTCAGGGTAGAGGAACCTACAAGCTGGAGACTATGGATGGTTTTAAAGTCCCGAGAACCTGGCACGCGCAAAACCTGAAGGTTTACTATGTATAAGATAGTCGAAGTACGATTCTCACTTGTCATTGTGACAAGTAGGTTTAAAAGCACCTTGAAGCTTTGTTTGCGTAGGATTTTTATTTTCTAGCTATTATTGATTAGGGTCGAACCCATATTATGTAAGGTTTTGGAAAACCAGACTTGAAATTGAAGAGTTTGAAATTATTTCAACCTATGGATGATTGAGTGGTGATAATACTTGTGTGGTCCATTAGGTCAAGTTTGAATGCATATTAAAGTATCGGAAAAATAAAGGAGAGAGATGCGAATAAGGAGAGTAGCATATAAAATAACCCCGGAGGTTAATAAGTTTTAATACAAACAAAAGTCCAGACATAAGTTAAGGATAAAATTACAAAATAAAAAAACTACTCCTCCATGCGGGAGCCTTCATTCTCTTGCTCCTTATCAGCGCCTTCAGCATCCTTCGCAGGAGAAGCGGGAGGAGAAACAGTGTTAGGATCCAAGATGCGATCATCTGGCTGAGGGGAGTTGAAGAGGGCATCTATGCTGTCCTCCGACTCAGCCTGCTCAGGACTTATAAAGTCCTTAGGGTCGACTAAGCCCGGGTGCTTCTCAGAAACCACCTTTACGGCCGCATCCCATCCCTGAGTAAACTGTAGGGAATAAAGACCCTCATCATGAATCTCCATGAGATTCTTAAACTTGTCAGAATCCATGTAGTCATCAATGAGCTTATCCTTATCACTCCTAAGTTTCACCAGCTCGGAATGAGCCTTAGCCAGCTCCTCTTTCTTCGTGTCCAGCTTCTTCTCCAGGACCTTGGCTCTCTCCACCCATTTCTTCATCTCCTTCTCAAACCCATCTGAGTTACCCTTCCAAGACCTAGCCTGATGGAGGGCCGCCTGAAAGTAGGTATTACTCTGCAAAGAAATATGTATGGGTTAGCACGAGTTCGTTGAAATACGAGAAAGTTGGGATTCAAAGAAAAAGAGAAAAAAGAAAGTTACCGCAGCTTGGGCTTGAGAACCCAGAAGCTCAATAGTCTCGATATCACTCCCCGTGACAATGTCAGTAAAGTCGTGGAGAGTGATGGAATGGTACGACCAATCCTTAGCGTGTTTGATGGATCCAACCACCGTATCGCTCCTCCTGAAGCCCTAGTTAGGCCTGAAGGAATGTGCCTTAAGTGGAGGATCCACATCGTCCCCCAGCTCGACCACCGGGACGTGGGGCTTAAGAAAAGAAGGACCATCAGGTTTGCTCCTGGGGTCCCTGTTTAGCTTGGCCCTCTTCTGGCGGCCTGACTCCCCTTCCTTGGGCCTGTTGACATTATTGATGGCCTCGCAAGCTGAAAAAGAAAGATAGAAAGAATATTAAATTACAGGAGAGACAAAACGTGACAATTAAAGGGAAGGAAAAATGGTTATCCAGTTATAAATTTACCCTTATCACTGGCCTGAGAGAGACCACCTTTCTTCAAGGAAAACTCCTCTAAGAAGGTCCAGGTGTCTGTTTTCCCATCATCTGAAATTAAGGCTTGGTAGGCCACCTCCTCCTCATCAGATAATCTGATGCTACCTGGACTCCCATCTGACACTTTGCAAAAGGGCCTACGGAAGAGTGTGGCCCAATCACCCTCAGCCCAGGTCAGCCTCACAAACTCGTCCCTCCATTTGGGGTTGTTCTCAACTATGGAATTACTATCAAAGATATGAGGGATTTTGGGCCGTTGACGAATTAAAACCCAACCTGGTTGACTCATGGAGCTATTATAGAATTGGAAAACTTTCCTAAAGACAGCTACAGAAAGAGGAAAATTGTTTCTAAGACAAAGGACCATAAAACAGATAATGTTCCTCCAAGCGTTAGGAGGGAGTTGACAAGGGTTGATTTGTACATCGGCAAGTAAGCGAGGAATAAATTCATGGAATGGGAACCTAAGACCCGCGGTCAGGGCTCCTCGATAGATAAACAAAGTATCCCCCTCCCAATTACAAGTCCTATCCCCAGGGGCGGAGTGATCCTAAGGTGGGGTGGAAGTCTGTACAGGGTGTTCATGGACTCTATCCTACCATCTAACTCATGAAAGGTGTTACCATGGTTATACGAATCTAACTCAGATAGAGAGGGATATTCATCACCTCTCGAGTTAATCATATCAAGAAGGGAAGTATATGGAGATTGAATTTGAATGTTTGTACATCTCTTAGAGACATTCATCTTCTGCAAACGAGCCAAGTCACGATCCGCCATTGATATGCTTCGATTGAAGGCTTGAAACCCAGAAAAACCTGAGAAAGGTGGAGCTGCGGTGGCTGAGGTCGCCGGAAATCGCCTTCTCAAAGGGAGAACTCTAGAGAGATTTGTGAGAGAAAATGAGAAATGTGAATTGAAGTGAGGATTCTCACTTCACACTACACTTATATAGGCGAAAAGCTCGGAATACGAGGCGTTTCTAGGCCCATTTAGCCAGGCCCAACCTAAAAGCCCATCTACCAGAAATATCAGGAATAATCTAGAAGCTCCTGTGGAAAATGAAGGGTCGAAAATCGACCAGAATTTTAAAATAATTCGATCAGAGTCCTAATCGACAAAGAAGAAAATCCTAATTGATACTTCAATCGATCAAGAGGGAAGAAACCTATTAAGTTCGATCAGAGTCCTAATCGACGCCAAACAGGATCCTGATCGATAACTCATTCGAACAGAAGGAAAGAAATCCCCTAAGTTCGATCAGAGTCCTGATCGACCCCAAAAAGGATCCTGATCGATATCTCATTCGAGCAGGAAGGAAGAAAACCACTAAGATCGATCAGAGTCCTGATCGACACAGAAGAGGATCCAGATCGATATTTCATTCGATCAGAACGGTAGAAAGCCACCTAGTTCGATCAGAATCCTGATCGAAATCGATCAGGAATTCTGGTCGATTTTGCCCATGTTTCAGTCGACTAGAGTGTCACTTTGAAGGCCAGTTCGATCAGAGTTCTGATCGAAATCGATCAGGAATCCTGATCGATTCCGCATAGATACTGATCGAAGATCCCGTCGACTAGAATGTTACTTCCTGAGCTAGTTTGATCAGGATCCTGATCGAAATCGGTCAGGAATCCTGATCGATTTTTTATACATCCTGATCGATTTAGAGGCAGAAAATTAGGGAAAAATCCAGAAATTAAGGATAAATCCCAGAAAATTAGGGAAAAATCCAGAAATTAAGATTAAATCCTAGAAAATTAGGGAAAAATCCAGAAATTAAGGATAAATCCCAGAAAATTAGGGAAAAATCCAGAAATTAAGGACAAATCCCAGAAAATTAGGGAAAAATCCAGAAATTAAGGATAAATCCCAGAAAATTAGGGAAAACCCCAGAAATTAAGGGAAAAATCCAGAAAATTAGGGAAAAATTCCTGGAAATTAAGATAATTCTTGAATTAAAGGAAAAATCGCTGTAAATGTGTAGGTCGCTCCACACTTTACGCAAAAACGAAACTCTGTAAGGGAATGAATAGACTTAACTTCTGCGAAACCTAATAAATGTTTCCCAAAAGTTGGGGGGCAAATGATAGGGATAAATAAATCATGATTACATAATTAAATGTTACAGTTTGAGCTGCAAGACCCAATAAGAAGATGTATGACATTCAGACCAGAAAGGTTAACACGTCGATCAGGCCTGATGGACCAGATCAGGCCTGATGGACCAAAGAAGGCCCAAAAACCCTGATTATTTATTAATTTCGTAATTAATAAATAAAGGAGGAAAACAGCTATTAAGATAAGTCCTAGTGGGGATATAAATCTTTGTAGATTGGCCTCAAGGGGACCTAAAAGGATAAGGAATTAGTTTCCTACTATCTAGGACTCCAAAGTCCATTCTAATTATGAGACTTGCCCACCAAGTCTCCTATACCAAGTCCAATTCAAAGACTCTCAACATCTATATAAGGGGTCTCACCCCACAAATCAGAACTATGTTTTTTGACTTGATCCTTGGCAATCAGCAAGGTACGTAGGCATCTTGTTAAGGCAGATTGAGTCACGAAACACAAGAGCAGTCAAATCGAGCTTCACAGCTCACGTTCCTTAGTATTAAATACAACAATTATATATATTAGTTTTTTATCCATAACAGCAGATTGAGCCAGTAATAGACGAAGGTGATTTAATTGAAGTGAGTCACACAGAAGGCAAGTTTTCCCCCTATGCTAATTTTAGAATAGTGATAATTCTTCAGATTCTTATCACGTTTGCACTCTTTTGGTTCTTGTTCATATTCATTTCAATTATTGATTTCTCTTTTTCTTTGAATTCCTTATTCATAATTCAAATTGTTACTCACATATATTGATATATTCTGGTGATTAGAATATGTCAAAGCATACCGATTGTTCCGGTTGCTACTCCATGGACTAGAT
The DNA here is from genome assembly GCF_009905375.1 of Apium graveolens. Classification (NCBI taxonomy): domain Eukaryota; kingdom Viridiplantae; phylum Streptophyta; class Magnoliopsida; order Apiales; family Apiaceae; genus Apium; species Apium graveolens. Next base: position 86,215,206 of record NC_133651.1, on the reverse strand, counting down.
AGTGATATTTTGGGGATTAAGTTTTACTTAATCCTAAGGACCGGGACATAACCAGATCCTTGAGATGGGCCGTAGTGCCTGGGTGCACGACTGGATCTATATAGTGGGATATAGATCTGCACTGTATCCTGGCTGATCAGCAGGGTATAGATGTGAACTTGTGTCCAGTTTAGTTCATTTGTACTCGCCAGCAATGGCCTTCTTTCTATTCTCGCGGGGTTATATCTTTGCAGATACACCCAGGTTACCGATTCATTTAACTGCTTTAACACTATTTATATTTTGTGGACTTGTTGAGCAATTTTTGGCTCACCCTCTTTTTGTTGTTATTCACCTTATTGTTTTCAGTTAAGAAGGAATATGAAACCCATCAGGACTCGAGTGGTAAAGAAGCGGGTCAAGCCTCAGGATCCTCTCATACCCAAGGCGTTGATCCCAATCCAGGAAGAAAGCTTTGAGTTTCCCGAACAGGTGGAGTGTAGATAGTTAGTGCATGTGTTTGAATAAAAGATGAAATTAGTTTAAAACTGGTTAGACAATGGTTTGTAATAAAGAAAGTTTGTAAGATTTGAATTTGGTTTGTAATAAAGTAGTTAGTGGTTCTTTTTTTCATACTTCAACCTAAAAAGATCCTGGTTAGTGTCAAAAGGGTTTAGATACATTTCTTTATTAATTGTTATCCAGATTGTACAGGTTTGGTGATTAGCTAGTAACCCCCAGACTTATACCCTGGGTCTGGAGGGCGTTACAGATCAGCAAGTAGCAGATATATTCATCAAGCTTCTCTGTGAAGCCACATTAACAAGATTGGTGAATGAATTGGGAATGATTTCAGGGTAGTTCTCAAACTCAGATAACTAGGTCTGCTAATATTTTTAAAGCATGGTATCTTATTATTTTCCAGTACTTGTTAGATACTGATTCTTATACTAAATGCTTGATGCCATGATAACATGCAAAATGTGCTAAATGATCTTATGTGAAAGTTGCATGTTAAACTACTGATTATGCTTATAAACTCTATTATTAGTTAAACTTATTTTGACTAATAGTTTATATCAGTAGTTGTTAAATCCTGATACTAGTAACTAAGATACTGATAATGGTCAAACCTTGATTGACTGTTATACTTCATTGATTATTTTGAATTTATTCGAAATAAATTATTAACAGTATTTTTAATTATTCAGTGAGTGAGTAGAATATCATTTAACTGCTTAAATGGGTTAGCTATTGATGCAAGTATCCGTTGATACTTGAGTATTTACATTGAGAATAGGAATATGAAGAGAGAGATTACTTTTTGCTTGCCTAGATACGTGTAATCGTGTATTCTTATTATGTCTAATTATTGCATGGTCAATCGGAGAGTCTCTTCAGTTTCTACTTTCTTTTCTATAAATACAACCCTTCGCTCTCAAAACTTCTTGCTGACCTGTCACTTCAATCACTTATATTTCAAGATTTCTTGAACTCCATTCCTCAACTTCTCAAATGTTCATGGCCCGACGTTTGTTTTGTACTCGTAATATTGCTGGGATTTACTATCCAGCTTTCAAGTTCGAAAAAGGTCGTGTCTATTATGATCCTGGGGGACGTAGAGTCAAGATTAATGATCAAATTTTCAGTTCTCATGAAGTTCCATCCTCAGTTTTCGAGGAGTTATCAAGTGATCAGCTAGTGGATCTTCAGCTGTTTCAAATGGAAATCACTCTTGAGGATGAACACTTAGCCAAAGAGGCTGAGCGAGAGCAACTTGAGTTGCAAGAGAAAATTATCTCTCTTGCAAAGACTATCTCGAGGATTTATCACCGCCGAGCTCTCAAGAAGCAAGAAGAGATGAAGAAGAGAAAGTCAGGATATATTCTAGGAATAGTCTAGTTCTTATTAGGGCTATTTTCTTGTTTCTGCCTTGTATTTTTCTTTTTCATGAATAAATGAATGAATATATTTTCTCTTCTTTTTCTTTCTAAATGATTTCTTGATTACTTTCTTGTATGTGTGCCTGAATGTTCTTAAATGTTAAATGTTAAATCAGTACTGCATGCTAAGTATCAGATACTTTTCATAGTGCATATGATTAAACTAATCTCTATTTAAGTTTCATATGATCACTACAGTACAGATTGAGCACTACAGGAAGTAAATGTTGTTTAAGAAGGATTTAAGAAAGATTTAATTCTTAATTACTAAGAGTTATAATCTTTGAGTGTTGCTTACAATTCAAAATCTTTTGAAACTTTCTTTTTCTGATCAAGAAAGTTGTCCACACTCAATCTCAAATTTCATATATCTTACATCTTAGATTTCTTCTTACAACTGAAACACTTGAATTCTTTTATCAAATGTTGCCAAAAATCAAGTGTCTTAATTCTTGAATTATGTTCACCACTCAGAAACAACATTTAGTTGTTTAGAGACTTCTTGATGAGGTAGATCTTGATGATACTAACAGAGACACAGAGGTTTCATCAGTCTTTACAGAAGAATCTGTGATAAGCTTTCATTAAACACATTCAAGTGTTAGTTCTTTGCAAGAAGAACAAAGGTTTGAGATCATGGTACATGACAGTAACCTGATCAAATCCTCTCCAATTCAAATGGAGGTTCTCATTATTGATGAACAACAACTATCATAACCACAGTATCTACTGTGAGTCTAATTGTGAATTCAAAAGGTATAAATACTTGTGTTACTTTATCGGCATTTATTTTAAATACTGATTTAGTTCTTTCAGTATTTATAGTATACTTTTCATAATATAAATCCTGCTGATATGATTATATCTAGACCTTATTTAAGGATTACCTCTAGTTGTATGATCACATATCACCCTTCTTTAGCCACCTCTTATTTCTGTAGGACAATCTTTCTGAGCCTTTTTCTGTGAGATGTGTGAAAAGATTGACAGAAAAATAGAATTGAAGAGAGGCAGGATCCTTCCTAGAAAAAGGAGAGGTAGATGAGATATATGATTTAGTAATCCTTGTGAGGAAGCTCTGACTATTAAAAGTCATGAGATGTGTAGTGTGAGGAGTAGTGAGGCTACTTTAAAAGAATAGAGAGATTAAGTTTTATTTGCTATATGTTTGCAGATGCTCAAAGTACTAAAGGAACAGATGCTGAACAGCAGCCTGTTGAATCTCAGGAAAACTCTGATGTATCAAAGGCTATTGATCTCCCTGCAAGTCTAAGTACTGATACTTTCTTGAAGTCCATACATTCTACTATTCCACCACATGAGATCATCCCTGTTTTTGTTGAAAAATAGTCCATTCATAAAGATTCATCCATTTCAGAATCACCACAGCATTCTACAGGACTTGAACTGTGGGAAGTTAATTTTAAATCCCCGATTCATTTATTTACAATATTTGAAGATGTGTAGAAGACTGTTGAAGGTGTTGAAGCTTCTGAAGCCACTGGATCAATTTCTCATTCTATTCTGCATACTGAAGCTGATGAAAAATTTCAGAAATTAGTGCAAGATCCAGCTGCTATTGAAGACTCTAATGATGGTAAAGAAACTCTTGTATCTAATGCTATGTTAGATCTTGAGGCTGATCTTTTCTTTCCTGAAGATATGCCATGCATGTGAGACAACAGAAAATGAAAAGAGTTAGATGCTAAGAAGAAGTAGGATTATTCTGATAATCTATGGAATGCTTATTGGAAAGACAATACATATCCTATTTTCAGAACACGAGCAATTGAACATCTAGAAAAAGTTGAACAAAAGATTACAAATCCTGATGTGCTGAATTATCTGAAAGCATCTACTTTAGTTGTCAGATCCTTACATACAGCTCATGAAGCAACAACTACTCAAATCAATCAGATTAAAGAATCATTGATTGCTTCAAAGCTTCTTACTCATCAGGAAATTTAGAAACAAATTTCACCAATAGTTACCAGACAAACTGCAATTGAAGCCAGTCAAGCTAGATTGGAAGCTCATCAAGCTCAAATGTCTGATCAACTTACTGAAGTACAAAATTCAATGGAGCTGATTCTTTCTCTACTGCTTGGTGATGATGCCAAAAGGGGGAGAAAATTGATAAATCTAAATACAAACAGTTGTCATTGATAGGTATTGATAATGAAAATCCTGATGGAGGTAATAAGGGGGAACAGAAGGAGAGTAAAAGAGGAATCAAGAAAAATGAAAGAAGAGTTGAAGAATTTACTGTAACTACTAAAAAGCAAAAATCTTCACAAGTCAAAACTGTTGTTGATGAAGACCAAGGTATTCTGGAGAAAGAAGCTGGTGTTGAAACAAGCCAATATCTTCAAACTCTGAAAGTTAAAGGAAGAAAGACAACTCTGTTCTACAAAAATCCAAAGATTCAATTATTTAATTCTGAGGTAAGTAGAAGAATATTTGCAAAGGAAAATTCTGGAGTTGATCTTGAACAGCTAAGGCAAACGGAGGAAGACTTTAAAGATTTTATGAAGACAACAAATGCAGATATTGTTGTTGTTTCTCAAGTACTTTATGAAGAAGATCCTTCTAACAGACCAACCAGAGGTATAGTTATAAGGGAAATTAGTCATGAAGAAGATGAAAGACCTCATATCACAAGCTATTGGAACTGCTGACATGAAGCTTAAAGGAAAGGAGAAGATAGAAGAAAAGTTAAAGGATTTCAAAGTCTAAAGCCAAAGCTGGAGACAGTATCTAAGGAATCTAAATCTTAAACTCTGATAGATTTAATCTATACAGTAGTTCAAGCTCTTGATACTGAAGAAAATTTACTTGAAGTAGAAATCATCCAAGCTAGTTTAAGAAGGAAGATTTCTGGAAGCATTCTAAGCTGAGGAAGTGAAGTTAACCTCTGACATTGCTCAAGTTAAAGAAGTAGTTCAGGATGAAGAGTTAAAGTCTGATATTCACTGAAGCAACATTGAATATACATATTTGATTCCTGCACTTAGATATTTTTGACATCATCAATTGAAACTTGTCCATAATTCCATAATGAACAAGTAGGGGAGATTTTTAGGAGCAATTGATGATATCAAATAGAAACTATCAGAAGCATCTGCCGATGGTAATTACTAACATCGATAGATGATGGTAATAAGCATCAATGGATGATGATTACAAGCATCGACGAATGATGATGATATCGATGAATGTTGATATTTGACGGATAATGACATCAACGGATGAAGATGTCAACGGATGATGAAATAAGTATTTGTCACATCAGTTGATCTTTGAAGAGGAAAAGGAAACAGAAATTTCAAGTCGGTGGAGGACTTTATCCTAGAAGCAATAGTATAGGTTTTCTTGTTAATATAATAGGATTCCTTATACATTGGTAGCTTTTGTTGGTGAGACTGCGTAGCTGTATGAACAGTTACGTGATAACTCAACACAATAACAACACTAGAATATGACATGTTAATAATACTACGTCTACACAAGAAATCAGGAAGAATGAAGACAAGGCAAATACAAATAATCAGAAGATTAGAAGAAGGCCTAAAGTCTGTCTATAGGTCACTGAAAGAAGTTCATTAATATGATCATGCCTTAGTGAAGAACAAGGGTTAAAGATTTTAGGGTTTCAGAAATGTTGAAGATTCCGTATACAAGTGCTACCGGAAGATTTCAGTGTATTGGTATTGATTTAAGATAGAAACTGTTCGAAGCATAGAAATCTAAAGAATTGAAGACAGGGTATAGATAGAGGTTAATAAAGACGTTGTCTAAAGTACCAGAAAGGATTCTAGTGAAAGTACAATTGTTTATTGACAGTCAGTGTTCGAAACAATAAAGTTGAGGCAAGCTTAAGAATGTAATCAAGGCTATAATACGAAGACCTAAATTGGGGTTAGTCGTCTGTGAACCAGACCAGTTGCACTAGGCGTCAACAGCTCGTGAAAGCAATCTGGGTATTATTTATAGAAGGATTTTTAAGTTGAGGAACGTATGTAATATATAATAGATGATGTCAAAGAATTATGCCTCAGAAGAATGTCAAAGATTACTGGAGCTAATAATATCATCAACATCTATAATTTGAGTATATCAGAAGATCAGAAGAGTTGAAGGCAGCAGGCAAGAGCAGAATATCAAAGGATGGAAGATTCCTGAATATAAAAGCTGGATCTTTGTCAAGTTATAGGATAGGGATGTTAACTAGATATCCTAAGCCAAATTTGCTGAAACTAATAGAGGCTCTAACTGACACCCCCATCCTAGAAGAATTGGAAATACTTGTGCAAATTAAGAACATAATTGAGAAAGAAGCTGACAACTCAGTCTTTACTTAATTATTGTAAACTGTCAAATATTCATTGTACACGTGTTGTATCAGCTTTTATATTATTTTATTTTCATTCTTTAACTTAGGGTTAGTCTTGTTAACAGGCATGAATTTGTGATAAGCAATCTTCTCACAAATTGGGGGAGATTGTTATGCAAGACATGCCTGTATTATAACAAGACTAAGTCATACTGACAACCCTAAGATTAGTTGTATTGTAACCTTAATCTGTAATTCATACTTGTAACACTTAATGTCTGTAAAATGTAAATGGAGCAGACTGGAGCATTTTTCTCTAAACAGTGTCAAGCCTAAGAATTCTATCTGGAAGAAGATCAAGAAGATTATGCCTCAGAAGAATTATGAAGAAGCTTGGAGTTGAATAAATCTGTTTGGTGTAAAACATTCTAAGTCAAGATCTCTACAAGTCACATAATTAGTGTTATAGAGAAATCATTCGAGAACTCCAGAATGACTTATCGAGAAGTCATTTAAACTCCAGAGAGTACCGACGGATGAATAACATCTACCCGACGGATGAGCAATATCTACTCGACGGATGATCAATGTCTACTCGACGGATAAGCCATCACTACTCGACGGATAAGCAACATCCACCGGGTATAGAGAACTCAAGAATTTCCCATTCGAGAACTCAGAGATATCGACAAGTATACATTCATTAGAGAACTCTGAGTTATCGATAAGCCAAAGCCAAAGTCGATTAGAGAACTCTGAGTTATCGATAAACCAAAATTCACTAGAGAACTTAGAGTTGTCGATAAGTCAAGTTAACAATGAAGTTTCAGAGATATCGACAAGCCAATATGCCTATCGAGATGTCGAGTTCTCTACAGCATAATTGGAGATCTCGAAGTGAACAAATTTTTCTAAGTACAAGAACTGCAGAACAGTTCAATATCCAAGGTTGCAAATCAACAAACAATTCACACAGCTGGATTGACAAGTCTACAAAAAGCAGCTTGAGAGATGTGCAAGATCAATGGCAAAGATTAACTGACAGATGAGATTAAAGTAATCACGGGATGCTAAAGATATGCTAAGCCGGAAATGGAAGATTTGTTTTTCTATAAATAGAAATGACAAGTGACAGTTTAGAAAAGCTAATAGCATGTTTATTATCCACTGTATAAACCATCAGTTAACTGAGTTATAAAGTTAACACTGGTCCTCTAGTTAAGTAGAACAATCAGAATAGAAAATTGTGTGTTCTCTCTCAAGAAAGAAGCTAAGTTCTAAAACAAGAACTTAGAGATTTTGTAGCAAAACACTGCTTGATTTTTAATATAAAATTAAGTGAGTTTTGAAGATCTTTGTTTTACATATTTGCACAACTATTTATGTTTAACATCCATTCTACCAAATCATTAACAACTACCAACTGCTAAAGCCTAAGTCGATCGAAAATCAAACATTTAAGCCAAAACACATTCACCCCCCCCCCTCTGTGTTGTATTCATACCTAACTACGTACTTGGATTGAACGTTGTTATTCCCAGTGGACTAACAATGAGATATATAGAAGGGGGGTTGAATGTAAATCTCAAAACTTTTTCAAGTTTTGAGTAGCTTCTAAGGCTAAGTATTTTAGTGAGCAAATGTGTGTGAATGGCTTGAAGCTAATACAGACAGATATATATTCAAACACAAATGTAAAGAACACAAAGAACTTAAAAACTTTTCTAGTGGATTTGTTGTTCCACCAGAGATGTGTTATTTCAGAAAATCTGAGATTCAAAGAATTAAATCACAGCTGCTTCCTAGTACAAACTAGATGATTTTCTCTTTGGATTTTTCTAAACAGCTCTGGAAAATTCACATCTAATTACTAGCTGCTACTTGGTTTATATATCACCAAGTTTACAAGTGAAGACAAAATTGTAAAATACAATTAAAAAGGCTCTTCACATGTTTCTTCTTCATTTCTCTATCCAATGCAATTTAGGCTTAGCTGTTAATCTTTGAATACTTCCTTGTTTGCACCAGAATGGAAATGCTGCATTTTCTTGATTCCTCCTAGAGGCTTCCGCATTCTAATTTGTCTCTGTCAACCCATGTGCCTCTGTCAGCTTAAGAATTGTCACTATCAACTGCTAATGAACTAAGCATCCGTTGAAGCTTTCATCCGTTGATGCCTTATCCGTTGAGGCTTTATCCGTTGAAGCTTTATCCGTTGATGCATTATCAGTTGAAGTCTTTATCTATTGAAGCACTTATCCGTTGATGGATATTATCCATTGAAGTATTAGAGACATCCGTTGAAGCTTTGTTTCTTATCTGTTGAAGGTCTTCAATATCAGTTGATACTTCTTCACTTATACAGAATTACAAGGCATGAAATATTTACAATTAGCCCTCCTATTTGCATATCCACTAGTAGTCAACATGACTGATACTTTCCTACAACATCTAAGAATTACAACTTGAATCCAGAGAATGAAATATGCTACAATACTAAACTTATTGCTAAGTAAAGCTACTCCTTCAATGGATAAACAAGATGGTCTTATCCGTTGAGGCTACAAACACTAGATTTCTACTTAAGTGTTTTGTTTAACTTATCATCAAACTAATACACATATTCCTAAAAATCTCCCCTATTTATGTCTACTAGAACTGTAGGCATAAATTTGGGTTTAGCTTGATGATAACAAAACACTTGACAAATATTTTAACTGTAATAAAGCAGAAATTCAAAAGTGCTGCAAAAATGTGTATGCTGAGATGGAATTGAAGAATTACATTGTTTCCAAGGGTGCTCCTTTAGCCTGAGCAGATTAATTTCTTTTCCTTTGATCCCTTGTTTTCTTTCCTAGCCTCCTGTCATTCTCCTCTATTTGAAGTTGAAGTTGTCTGTAGAACTCAGCTTCATCTTCTTCATTGATGTCCAACTTAGATTGCATATCCTTGAGAGTTTCATTACTGGCAATCTTGAGCTGATCTTCAAGTCTGAAAAATCTTCTGACTCCTTTGTTGTCTCTGAACTCCATCAACCAATGAGGTGATTTGTGAACTTTAATTCCTCTTTCTTGAATAAATAATGTTCTAGGCAAGGCATTGGGCTCCCACCAAGTTTTCCTTATGTCGGCAATCTTGTTGAGAATCTCAGTCTTGGCAGTCCTGGTAAAGCCAGAATCCCTTTGTATGGCTGAGTAGACTCTAACCAAGGTAGAGTAGCCTTCATTCAGAATCCTGTAGAGAGGCCAAGTTCTTTCCCCACTTCCTTTGTATTTGAACACTAGTCTTTCTGGTAGCTGTCTGTAGGCAGCTATTCCCCTTACTTCCTCCAGCTCATCCAGATAGAGTTCAATGTCTGAAAATTCTTTTATGTCACAATTGTGAACATAATCATCCTTAGAGGCTTGTGGCTTAGGCTTAGGCTTCTGAGTGAATTTGATTGAGGTTTTAGAGGGTGTTGATTTGATTCTTCTTTTCTGCTTCTTTGATGGTGGAGAAGAGGTTAAGAAGGTGGGCAATTTGATGGTGTCCCAATCAATTGGTTCCTCCTTAGGAATGATTGTTTCACCATGAATGTTTATGAAGGGGTCAGGCACAATGGGTTCAGGAATAGAAGGTAGTGGTTTGGATTTTGATTGGGTTTCTTCAGTCTCATCTACCATCTTTCTCTTTGCATTGGCCTTCTTTCTGTTCCCTTTCTGCCATTCCTCTCTTTCCTTACTTCTTTCTTCCATATCATTATCAACCATGTCCCCCATACCTTCATCTTCACTTTTATCTTTAATTTCTTATTTTTCTTCAGCTTGACTTGACTTTAGCTGTTTTTCAAGCTTTGCTTGTGCTCTTTTGTCAGCCTTTAGCCTTTTGGCTTCTTTCTTCAACCTTCTGGTCTTCCCTCTTGGCTATTGAGAATTTGGGATGTCCTTGCATCACACAGATGCTCTTTCCCTCTCTAAAGATAATAGCCATGTTCCTCCTTACAACCACATCCATGGTCTCTTTGTGATTTATGATACTTCCACCCAAAACCTTGTCTTCATCAGGCTTTGGAAGAGGAAAATCCACTTATTTCATCTGAGCAAGGCTTAGAGGATTCTTTGTAGAGTCCTTATTGGATCTGTTGTTGGGCTTGAGAACCATAGGTTTCAGATTCTTGGAAGAAGTCTCTCCAACCTTATTCCTCCTTACTGGCTTGAGCTCCATAATAATTGGTTCCACCTTTGTGCTATGCTTCACAGATTGTGATTTAGAAGTTGTAGAACCAAAAATTTGTTACATCTTTTCATCAATTTTCCTCCTTTGCTCTTTGACTTGCAATTCAGCTGCTGCTATCTGGATTAGATCAATTCCATCAAGCTTTCCTTTGATTTGAATAGTTGGAGAAGTGGTGATGGCAGGAACTAGCACTTGAGATATTTGAACTGTTGTTGATGGCTCTCCTTCCCCTTCCCCTTTATTCTCCCCCTTTTTGTTATCATCAAGGGTAGGGGTCAAGCCTTCTGCTTTTGCCAACTGCATTAGTAGATTTGTCTGAGTTTGTTGATTCTGAAGAATGGTGACCACAAAGTCTTCAATGATCTGAACTCTGTCTTCCAACCTGGCCAGCCTCTTGTCAGCATCAGATGCTTTCCTCAGTCTCCCCAACAAATCTTGCATAGTACCATAAGGCATGACTAAATCCAACTTCTCAGCATTGTAGGATTTCAGATCAGCAATGTCCTGCTTAAGTTCATCCACACTTAAATTCTGTTTGAAATGCTGCAACTGCAAGAGATGCAGAGAGTCCAGATGAACTTGAAGAATTGCCTTGGTACCAGCATCTGTAGTCTCCTGAAGGGCCTTCTGAATAGTCATTACTTGCCTGACCAAAGTGACACCAAACTCTCCTGGTGTAGATGCCTTTGCCCATGCCCAATCAGGGAGATCTGGAACAGAACTTGGGCCTGCTTCTCCCCCTAAGTTCATGCTCTCATCCAAAGAATCAGAGTCATCATCATTAGAATTTACTCCAAATTCTTCAGATGGCTCAACAGCTTGAGAAGGCAGCCTGTTAACAGCAGCTTTGTCTCTGAGAAGAGATTCTGAAGTGTGTACAATGTTTAAAGTCTGTTCTGCCTCCACATTGCCCTGAGCAGCCAATAATTGATAGGCTGGAACAGGGTGAGGAAAAGTGTCAGCATCCAAGGAAATGTTATCAAGTACAACTTTGTAATGTTGCTGAAATTGTCTTTCCTTTTCTGCATCATCCACTATCATTGAGTCACTAGCAATGGATGGATCCACTCTTATAGCTTCTGTACCTGCCTTTCTATCATTTTCTCTATTTTCTTGCATCAGGGACTCCCCCTGGCTTACACACACCCTCACACCCTCACCCTCACCTTCTAAGGTGGCACTCCCCTCACTCACTTTTGCCATGCTGGAAGAAATAGCATGCATATGGTGACTCTCAACCTCTCCTTTTGCCTGGGAGCAACCCAGCCTCTCACTTAAATTGTCACTCCCTTCCCTCAAACCTAAAAGTGATTGTACAGTAACCATATCCTCTACAGTTGGAATTGTTTCTGTTATATGTGTAGAGACCATCAACGGATAAGGAGTATCCATTGAAGTAGAAACTGATGGTATCAACGGATAACTGTTGTTAAGCTTATCCGTCGAAGAACAACCACTTGTCAACGGATGAGAGATATCCGTTGAAGAAGGAAAAGATGTAGATATTGAAAGTGACATAATTGTTAAATCTGTGTAAATTGATTTTAAGCGAGGTGACACAGATTCTTCAACTATATCTGAAAGAATTGGCTGATGATCCAACAAATCATCTAAAAGATGATGATCATCAGGTTTTGAGTGGGACTCCTCCCTGAGTTTTAATGAGGGAGAATCAGGAAGTGATGTGAATATCATATCCACATCCAGAGAGGATGATGAAGAGTTTGATGATGGATGTGTTTCTATTATGAGAGAATGGGGATGTGACTCCACATTTGCTGGAGTCACATCAAGCTGAATTTGAGAAGGCAAAGATACAGGTGGATGTATCTGTGCTGTGTGTGCCCCTTGTGTGGAAACTAGGGTCTTGGTCTTCTTCTTCCTTGAAAAGGCTTTTATTGGTGAATTTGTGGCTTCAGTGTCCCTCCCTCTTTTGTTCTGTGTCCCTGGTTGGGGACTATTTTCAATAGTTGCACCCTTTTGGGAGGATGCAACTAGGGATGTGTTTGACTCCTTTTGAACCACCACAGTCTTTTGAGAGACTGTGGCTTGGCTGGCTGGGGTACCACTCACCTCTCCCACCTTATCCTGAGGGGTTTCTTGATGTTCACCCCTCCCCTCACCACTCATACCCTGTTCACTCCCTTCAGGGTTTATGGTAGTTGTTACAACTGTTGTCTTTTGAGAGACAACAGAGGTAGTTTTCTTTGACTTGTGTTTTGAAATTTTAGTTTTGGTGGCTTTGGTAGGAACCTGTTTGGACAAAGACACAGATTCCATTTCCACACTGGAAGGCAAAGAAACAATGGAGTTGGAGACAGTATGAGTTATAGAAGTGTTTACATTTCTTTTAGATTTTCTTTTAGTTTCCTTCTTATCCTCAACCAACTTAAGCCTATTTTTCAGCTGATCCAAAGTCATGTGTCCTATATTCACCTTACTGGCATCTTTAAATGTGCTAGCTCCTTCTTTGACAAAGTTCTTGAAAGTTGAATCATCCTTCTTATTGAGATTTTTATTTTTAAAATTACTTTCCTGTTTTATTTGATGAGCCTTCAACGGATGCTCTTTTTCTTCCTTCAATGGATAACTTTCATCATCCGTTGATTCCACATCCGTTGACAATCCATCAATTAATTCTAACTCCTTTTTGTTTTTCTTCCAAGCATCCTCACAGAATGATTCAATGCCCTAGACCTTGGCAATCTGAACACTAACATCCCTAGATGTTTTCCAGGCCTTGATTACCTCTTGCTCACTTTCTAACTGTTTAGAAAGAATTTCTACTTTATTAACAGCTTCTTCTAGTTCACTCTCAACAGTCAAGCATTTAAGTTTAATCTTTTCAAGCTCAATTACCTGATCCTCTAACACAGCATTCCTATCACTTAAAAACACATTATTCTTTTTGATCCTAGTGTTTTCTTTAGCTAGTGATTTAAGGGAAACACGCAAATGATATAATTCATTGGACAAATCATTTATGGCTTCATTGCATTCATTTTTAGAAAGCTGAGAGAGATCAGTAGTAATTACCTGGTTGTTTGATGAACTAGTTTCATTTTCATCAGAATTAGCCATCAGGGCTAGGTTGACATATTCCATATCATCATCTTCATTGACTCCATCTGCTGCCCAATCATCTTGAGTGAGAAAAGCTCTTTCCTTTTGTTTGAGCAAATCAAGATACTTCTTTTTGTAATCAACTTGCTCAAATTTCTTCTTATCAGAGGTTGGCTTCCTACACTCACTTGCAAAGTGTCCACTAATACCACAGTTATAACATTTGAACTTGGATTTGTCCACCATGTTTTTGTTTGGCTTAGTGAATTTTGTATTTTTCCTGAACTTCATCTTTGCAAACCTCCTGGACAGAAAAGCCAGATGTTCATCAACATCATCAGAGTCATCCTGACTGGAATTGTTTTCATCCTCAGCTACTTGCTCTTTACCCTTGCTTGATTCTGATTTGCTTGTGCCAATTTTGAGACTTGGCATTGTCTTCTCCTCATTCCTGGCTCCAACCTTCTCACTGTCAGCTACAAGTGCAACTGATCCTCCTTTTCTCTTTCCCTTTTCCAACAGCTCATCTTGATCCATCTCAAGTTCATATGTCTTCAAAATTCCATATAATCTTTCAAGTGTGAAGTCCTTATAATCTTGATAATTTCGTAGAGAAACAGTCATAGGCTTCCATTCCTTTGGTAGAGACCTTAGAAATTTTAAATTGGAGTCCTTGACTTGGTACATTCTACCATACAGCTTCAATCCATTCAACAGTTTCTTAAATCTGTTGAAGGTATCATTCAATGATTCTCCTTCTTCAAATTGAAAATATTCATACTGTTGAATGAGAAGCTGCATTTTGTTTTCTCTAACTTGCTCAGTGCCTTCACAGATAAGCTGCACAGTATCCCAAATTTCCTTAGCAGTTTGGATGTTAATGACATTGTCAAACATATCTTGATCTAGGCCATTAAACAGAATATTCATGGCTTTCTTATCCTTGTGAACCTCTTCAATATCTTCAACAGTCCATTCTGCTTTTGGCTTGGGAATAGACTGTCCAACAGCAACTGTTGCAGTAGCAGCTGTGGCCACCTTGTGAGGGATGTGAGGACCATTTTCAATACAGTTGATGTAGCTTTCATCTTGAGAGAGAAGATGTAAATGCATCTTCACTTTCCAGTGATGATAGTTATCTCTTTCCAAGATTGGAATCTTTACACCAATATCCTTCTTACTCATGATGTTAGTAGAATAGATCTTTAAACTCTTTGTATGTTAAGAGCTTGCTCTGATACCAATTGTTATTCCCAGTGGACTAACAATGAGATTTACAGAAGGGGGGTTGAATGTAAATCTCAGAACTTTTTCAAGTTTTGAGTAGCTTCTAAGGCTAAGTGTTTTAGTGAGCAAATGTGTGTGAATGGCTTGAAGCTAATACAGACATATATATATTCAAACACAAATATAAAGAACACAAAGAACTTAAAAACTTTTCTGGTGGATTTGTTGTTCCACCAGAGATGTGTTATTTCAGAAAATCTATGATTCAAAGAATTAAATCACAGCTGCTTCCTAGTATAAACTAGATGATTTTCTCTCTGGATTTTTCTAAATAGCTCTGGAAAATTCACATCTAATTACTAGTTGCTACTTGGTTTATATATCACCAAGTTTACAAGTGAAGACAAAACTGTAAAATACAATTAAAAAGGCTCTTCACATGTTTCTTCTTCATTTCTCTATCCAATGCAATTTAGGCTTAGCTGTTAATCTTTGAATACTTCCTTGTTTGCACCAGAATGGAAATGCTCCATTTTCTTGATTCCTCCTAGAGGCTTCCACATTCCAGTTTGTCTCTGTCAACCCATGTGCCTCTGTCAGCTTATGAATTGTCACTATCAACTGCTAATGAACTAAGCATCCGTTGAAGCTTTCATCCGTTGATGCCTTATCCGTTGAGGTTTTATCCGTTGAAACTTTATCCGTTGATGCATTATCAGTTGAAGTCTTTATCCGTTGAAGCACTTATCCGTTGATGGATATTATCCGTTGAAGCATTAGAGATATCCGTTGAAGCTTTGTTTCTTATCCGTTGAAGGTCTTCAATATCAGTTGATACTTCTTCACTTATACAAAATTACAAGGCATGAAATATTTACAATTAGCCCTCCTATTTGCATATCCACTAGTAGTCAACATGACTGATACTTTCCTACAACATCTAAGAATTACAACTTGAATCCAGAGAATGAAATGTGCTACAATACTAAACTTATTGCTAAGTAAAGCTACTCCTTCAACGGATAGACAAGATGGTCTTATCCGTTGAAGCTACAAACACTAGATTTCTACTTAAGTATTTTGTTTAACTTATCATCAAACTAATACACATATTCCTAACAAACGTTTATATGTTAAAGTACGAGAAGAGGTGCGCGGGGTATACAGCTCAACAGCTCAGGGGATTGGCGAAGCTCAAAGTTTAATTATTAAATTAAATAAATTATTTAATGGACTTTAATATAATTTATTTAATAAACTTAAATTGATTTATCTTATAAACTTTAAATAAGTTTATTTTATAAATCTAAATTAGTTTATTTATATAAGTTATATTTAAGTTTATTTTATAAATTAATTTAATTACAATTTAAACTTAAAAAGAAAAAGAAAACAAAAAAATAGAAAAACAAAAAGAAAACAAAAAGAAAAAGAAAAAGAGAAAAACAAAACAAAAGCAAAGAGAAAACAAAAAAAAAGAAATAAAAAAAAGGAAGGGGAATAAAAAGCAATCAAGGGTGTTATTCTCTGGTCGCCACACAGGTCATGTGTTTTGGTGGTTAACTACATGTACCTGTGAGTACATGTCGCCACAGAGGAAATAAGTCCCCCTCCCCCTTTTGTTGCCACACAAATCAAGCAGCCTCCATGTACCTCTTGTCGCCACAGAAGCTCTAATTCTCAGCAACACAATTTGTTGGATAAAGTCTACACTTTGCAGCAGAAGATAATGAGCCATTAATTCTCAATAATTTTCTGTTCGTCTTCTCTCCCAAGAGACTAATGAAAATGGCAGCGGAGATTTACATAGCGGAGATTTACATAGGAGTTCAAGCTACTTGAATATCCGTTTAACTTCTCACCGGAGTAACGTTATAATGCCCGATTTAATTCTTGTATATTCTTAGGGGCATTATAATCGTTACCCAGTAATTAAATCCTAGTACAAATAAAAGCTAGATTATTGTATAGGATTTGATTTTTAAATCTTTGTAGTAGCTAGGAACTTTGTTGTTCTTAGATTGTAGATGATTAATTTATTTACCGGAGTGAAGCAACACCCTCGAGGATTTATATACGAATATATATTTACCCGAATATCTTGTGTTCCTCGTTTTTATCGTTCCAAACACTATTCCTTTCAAGAACACGAAACCACTAACCGAGCACTAAATATTTTATCCGCTAAAAATTTGAAAGAATTTTTAATTTAGTGATTATCGTATTCAATCCCTCTTCTACGATAATTCGGGACCTAACAATTGGTATCAGAGCTGACTGATTGATACAAAAATCAGGATCCTCAAATTTAATTTATTTTATTAATTTGAATTTACATAATTTAATTTTTAAATTTGATTTAGGAAATTTATTATATAAATTTAATTTAAATAAGTTTATTATTTAAACTTGCATAAGTTTATTTTATAAACTTAATTTAAATAAATTTATTTTATAAATTTGATTTAAATAAATTTATCATTTAAATTATTGTGAATAAGAATTATTAATTTAATTATTTTTCGGATTAACAGGCTGCCAGATTGAATTGTCTTGCTACCATTTTTATGTTCTAGTTAACTTATTTTGGCAGCTTCAGTATTTAGTTACTAAAAACATAAGCAGCCGGTGACTTTGTCAGCTCCTGGTGTACGCGCAACTCGCTCTACGCGCCAGGATGTAAAGCAGTCATCTGCTTGTGAACAGCACGCGCGGGAATATAAACTGGTGGAGTCGGCAACTCACGCGCGGAGAAATAGGAGCTGCAGGAACTCGCGCGCAAGTCATGCGCCTGTCCGCCTCTGTCTGGGAAGCCACGCATGCTGAGTAAACGCGCCTGATTTTCCTGTTCTAAGTGTTTGGAGGCCTCACAGTATTCTCCAGTTGCCACCACAGACGAATTGGTATCAGACAAAGCTTGTACATGTGACAAAGGCAATCGGCATAGACACAAAAGAATCACCCTAGTAGTCGCCACAGCTTGATCGCCATAGGGAAGGAAATATTCTTGAGCATTCTGAGTCGCCGGAGAACACTTAACTAATTTTTTGTTACCCCATAATTTTTTATTTCTGATTTATTTATTTTTCCATAAAATTTAAAATTCTTAAATTTAAATTTTTCTTAAATAATAATTTACATTTTGTTTAATTTTTAAGAAAATTCGAAATTCTTGAAAATTAAATTTTACGTAAATATTTATTTTTGATTAATTTATTTTCTAAGAAAATTAAAAATATTGGAAATTTATATTTTTCTTAAATATTAAATTAATGGTAATCAAGTATTGGTAGACTCAGGATTCCTCCGACCTTTTAAAGTGGATTTTAACCTTTCGAAGAAAACAAAGACCATGTGCTATTCAGACGGAAAAAACCTGAACATGGATATTGTAGATAATGGTTTTCTTACTTCAATGAAATTGATTTCAAGACCTACAGACGAAAATGGTGGAATTTCCTCAAAGGCTTACTCCATAGGATACCACTGGGTTTTCCGACGCAGGGAATGAATGAAATTTCTACGGGTACAATTTTTCTCGAAGATTTTAAGACAAAATCTATGATTTCAGATTATACAGTCACACAGTTGTTTGTACCAATGCTATATATTTATCCGGGAATCAATGGGATCATACAGGAAGGAATTGTGGAGGTCAGAGAGTATATGAATTATGGAGGTCAGAGAGTATAGCGGGGACAAACAAACATCTCAGTTACATGAATTAAGGTTGGAATCTCGGGAGAGAATGTAAGAGTTACTGATAGCTGAATCAAAGGAAGCTCAGGTAGAAGTACTTGAGGGACTGAACGTCAGGGCAGTATTTCACTTGTCAGGGAAGTTTAGTCGCATCAGATTCATAAGGAGTACATAAGCTATATCCAAGGATCAATCCTATCTATTCAGAAGCAAAGATTCTTACAGATTCAGTTCAAGAGGTGGATACAGACTGAGGTTGGGACATAAACAAGACTTGATAGCTATAGGTTTGACAAGCAATATGTGTCTAGTAACTATCAAGGGTTTTTCTACAACATAACGAGAAGCTTGACAAACAAGGATGAGTACGAATTCAGTTGAAAAGTTGAGACAAAGGTGGAATATTTTCTTAGGGAAGCAACCAGTCAAAACTTATAGTGCACATGAAAGAGTTGATATGGATCAGATGACGAGAATCATGAATATCTTGCTTTTATAGTAATCTCTGAAGATGGTCCAACTCACATATCTCAAGTTTCAATTTCTTGAACCACTGCAATATCCTGTTCTCAATATTCAATGCATGATAAGATCTTAATGTTTAAATGTTTAACACTCGCACAAGCATGATAGCATCACACATAGATAATGCTGAACTAGTTCGCTAGATTATTCTCTGGTAACTAGGAATGATGTTTAACTTGTGCATGTTACTTTAGATGATCTTAAATATGTGTTTGAATATTTGTTGAACATGATTAATTGCTTTAGTGAGATATATGTTTTTTCAGCATATAAGACCTTTGTTTATGCGTACTCTCTATAACCTATTACATTGTGATTTATTCATTTGATCCGAATTGTTTGTTAAGATGTATTAGTTTATAATTGGATTGAGATAGCTAGATGAGATACATCAGCAGGATTGGACTAGATAGAATTAGTGATTTATTTGTTAATTCTGTTTGTTCCATATCATGTCTGTCTTGCTTAATTCTTATGAATAATGTTTCTGAATGAATGCCATGTATTCCCAACACAATGCTTGCTTATTCTTTATGCCATGAATGCATCTCTTAGTACTTGCATTAATTATAGAAGAAGCATGTTTAGGATTACAATAGGGCAAAAACTGCTAGTCCTCCTTATGTAAGGTTGGAACCATTTTCCCCTAGCCTAGAGACAAATCTGTCAAGGGTATTAAAATGGAGAAAATGGTCAGTCAAAGATAAGAATTAGCATGTTAAGGTTGCAGCTGTTGGTATCTATGTTTATAATAAAATCTTTAATCCATCTGGACCCAAACTGATAAGTTGGGTACCAAGAACTGTTAATCCATTTGTGAGTGCAGGACATAACAGGTCAATTGATTCATATGTATTCTTGGTAATTCATACTCAAGGGTTTGATTAAAGAAAGAGCCTCACAATCAAATGTGATCAACAAAAGCTATTTCATTAGTAATCTTTAGAGATGATATCAAAGGTTTTCATTACGGGACAAGCTATACAGAAAAGGGATGTCATCATGGATTCAACAATTGCTATCACTGAATAACAATTGAAGCAACTTCTTGCTGGAGAATCAAGGCACAAATCCTCCCATCAGAAAGTTCTGCAT
Source organism: Apium graveolens (assembly GCF_009905375.1). Lineage (NCBI taxonomy): Eukaryota > Viridiplantae > Streptophyta > Magnoliopsida > Apiales > Apiaceae > Apium > Apium graveolens. The sequence continues at coordinate 86,195,127 of NC_133651.1, read as the reverse complement.
CAAAGGACAAAATGTCAATTCAAAGAAGGATTAGTGTCTCATCTGAAGTAGGAAGGTTGAGAAGCTTGCTCTTCTTAGAGTAAGGAAATGAAATGCTCGTGGCTAGACTGGAAACTATGAAAAGGGTGAAGTCAATGGTTTCTACTGTAAAGCTTCATCTGACAAAAGTTTAGCTATGGCATTAGAAGCTCTCACCCTTGAACATCAACTCAAGGAACTCTTTTGTGAAAAGGGGTTAGTGAGAGGACTGCCTGATCTGAAATTCAGAAGACGATAAATGTGAGGCATGTCAGAAAGGGAAGTCAAATACAACATCACATTAAAGTAAAGATATACCTCAGTGATGGTGGTTGACTACTCTTATCAAACAAAGTTGTTGTTCGTGCGTTCTCAAGACAAGACATCACAGATGGTGATTGATCATATCAGGAGATCAAACTGGAAGCAACCGTAGAGACATATTCAGCACTGAGAGCACCGTGCCAGAATGGAGTGGTACAAAGGAAGAACCGGAACTTGATTAAAGCTACAAGGGAAATATTAAGCTAATCAAGTATTTCTAAATACCAAAGTGCTGAAGTAGTCAATATAGTTTGCAACAAGTTAGATCAAGCCTTGATCAGGATGTATACATGAAGACCACTAATGAGTTAATGGCCAACAGAAGCAAACACTGGATAACCTCAAAGTGTTTGGAGAGAATGTTCTACAGGTAGGATATTTTCCATGGCTACTCAGTGGAGTCTACAACCTACATGGAATTTGTGGTTGATCAACAGAAGATGATTAAAAGTCTAAGTGCACAGTTCAACAACTCAATGCTCCAAGTTGTTAAAGGAGAAATTGATGGTATTGATGATTCATATCCAAGCAGTGGAATGGCAATGTATAATACAACTCATTATTTCAATGAAGCCAGTCAGCAAGGGTAAGGATTTTCAGGAAATCCCAGCAACAGCTTAGGGGGAGCAAAAGAAGGATCAACTAGTCAAACACAACACCATATTGAATATTAGAGGACAGTAAAGAACATATCTGCTGAGACAAAGGGTTTGATGTCAATATTTTTCCCAGAGTCTAGTTTTTAAGTGATCCAGATGGTGGAGTAATGATTAGCAGGGCTACTGAGTGTAAATGATTATTTCTCTAGTTTTCTATGTAAAGAAGAAACTAAGAAAGTTACAGAAGCTCTGATAGATCCGGATTGATTGGGTGATTGCAAAGCAAGATGAGCTCAATCAGTCAGCAAGTAGATTGTAGGGAAGCTGGTATCCAAACCAAATGACAATATTGTAATTGGTACAAGGATAACCAGAAGTCAAACTGGATGACAATAGCATTGTTACGAGGGACAAGGCCAAACTGGATGCTACGTTATTATCAGGAAGCAGTATCTAACAGATAGCACCATTGACGAGACTTGAGGATATTATGATATATCAGGCACCTGATGCACATTACACTTGGAATTGGACTCTAGTAGATGTGTATAAGTGCACTCCTGGTTGGTGAGCCAAAAGAGGAAGTCAATGCACCACAATTCATGGACTTTGCAGTAGCAGATCAATTGAACTCTGTATGTCTCTTCTTCATAATCTCACTTCAGGTTGGTATGAACTGGTATACTACTCAAGCAATCGTCAAGGACATGGTATGGCACTCTAAGTGAAGTTACAGTCTAATATGAACTAGTAGAGTCGTCATATTAATAACTCTCTTATCACTAGGAACAAACATAATGTTATATATGTGCTATGATATAATGATAATGTTATATGTTGGTCTACTAACAAAGACTTGTGTAAGATTATTTGCTAAGTAATTGCAGAATAGGTATGGAGGAGCGTGTTGGAAAGGTTACAATTCTTTTTGGAATTACTTCAAGCAAGCCATTAGGATAATTTTTTTAGGAGCTCAAGCAAGCCAAAAGAACAATTCTTTTAGGAGCACAAGTAAACAAAAAGGATGATGGAAATACAAGTAAGTTAAGGATCTTTTGAAGATGCAAAATTTGGAAGATTCTGAACATGCCAAGACTACTTACCAACAGAAATCACTAAAGCTTGATCAGTGCAACTTAGGTATAATGACAAGATATAGAGGTATGATGAGCTCACTCTTTACTCAAATGCTAATAGACAACATGTAATATTTTCAAGATGCCAATGTGCAAGGTTCCAAGTGGATCCTAGAGAATCCAATAGTATAGCTATTAACAAGATTATTAGATATCTTAAGGGACTACCCACTCTTGGAGTAAAGTACCCTTAAGATATTGTGCTTAACATGTTTGGCTATATAGATATAGATTACGCAGGTTGTAAGAAAGACAGGAGAAGCATCTCTGAAGCTGTCAATATAAGTGATAGGAGAAGCATCTCAGGAAGCTGTCAACTTCGTGGAAGAAGATTGATTTCTTGTTATGATAAGAAACAACCTCAAACCCAACAACTCTGTGAACACTCTATGACAAGGCACCTTCACACCAGGTATCATTTATTTCGAGAGCATGTCTTTTAGTCAAAGAATTACTGACAGAATCATTTATTAAATCACTTGATAAAGCTAATTTTTCAAGACTGGTTTATAAGTGTGGGATATCATTCATTGCATATTAGTTGGAAATCCCATCTGTAAGGAATTCTTAATATAAGTTCACAAGTATTAAATCTTCAATATTTAAAGGACTTGTGAATTTATCAGTAATCCAGTACCTCGTACTTAGTGTTACTATCTTGATTATCATGATTACAATATCATGTACATTTGTGGTAGTTAAGTATTATAGCAGTAAGTTTGAATATTATTTTAATTGATTTAAATTATGACCGTAGACAATTCCATTCCATATCAGTCTCATAATTTGAATTATATTAAAATAATATGCAGTATAGTTATTTGTATCATGTACGAATAATTGTGATACTTTTAATATTAGTGATATTATTTAGAATTTTTGTTCTAAGTAATCAATGCTTATTTCTAAAATCACTAATATTGAAAGTTGAAGTATTTTCTAAGTCATGTGTATAAAACTCTCAATATTTTATATATTTAGAAAGTATTTCTAAAATTACTAATTATCCAGAGAGTGATTGCCATGTATATAAGTCATATATCACATTGGTGTTTAATCAAGGATAATTATAAATATTTAAGTGCTAGTATCTAACTCGTAAATATTTGGTATTTATTTACTTAATATTTATTTTGGGTAGTTTGGATTATGGAAATTGAAGCAATTCAATGATGTTATTTGCTCCATAATTCAAACTAACTTAAAATAAATAAGCAGCATGATTGATTATAACTAAATCTGTCAACAATTGATATCTAGTATATTGATTGTAACTTATGTGTTATAAGTTAATTATGAGATTTTGGTTTTAGTAAATTTAGCAATGTTTGTATCTCAAGAATTCACTGAAATCAGAATATGATTGCAGCATGATTAGTTGTGTGTAATTTCTTAACTTATATCAGTTAATCATATTTAGTTAAGAGTTTAAATATGAACTAATTGTGAAGTATTAGTATTTGTGACATTACTTAGAACTCCTCTAAGTAATCAATGCTTATCTTCAATCACTTATACTAATATAAAAAGTGTAAAAATATCTCTTGAAGTACAACTATGGTCAATGAAGATTTTGCTTTATTAGAAGTAACCATATGTTGTTCACCTAGAATAATTTTTATACTTATTTGTAAATTCCTAAACACTTTGATAATATATGCAATACTCAATGGATCAAAGTATATGGAACTTAGAATATTTTTCTAAGATTGCAAACAAGTCAATGTTGGTTAATGTTGCTTTATTTATCGAACCAATATTGTTTGAGATATTACAGTTGTTAGGAGTTAACAATTGTACGATATATGAAATTGAATGCTGATGTTTTTTTGATAGATAATTGGTATTTAATTCATTGATATCTTATTTTAATATTTAAAATATGATGCAACATAATTAGTGGTATCTAAAGTACTTGAAAAGTATCAGAAAATGATATATTGTTATTATTTTATTGCAGATAATTATGAGATTTTAAGTTCTAGTGGATTTATATGAGTTGCTACATCTAACAGATTCACTACAATTTGAAATTAGCAGCATAGTCAGTCTTATTAAGGATATTTATCAATAAACAATTTTGTTGATTATAATCTTATAAAGATAGATTATGGAGCTTTTGACATGAATGATAATTGCTTAGACTTTACCCTAAGTGATCAATGCTTTTACAAAAACTCATTCATATTGAAAGACAAAATCTTTCTTTCTCTTCTTAATAGTGCTAGGTCATCAGTCTGTGTCTTATCAAATCATTTATCTTTTTAGGCATAAAAACAGACTTGTGTACTCGAACAGTTTTAAGAGAAAATTAAACTTGTTTCTACTTTAGTGATTGCTTATTTCATTAAAATCTTTTGAAATCACTATTGTACATCACTTTTCTCAAAAGATTAATGCATAATTTCCATTCATTACAGATCTTAAGTGCATTTTATCTCTATATTGCCATATGCTATGTGATACAGGTTCAACCTCCAATGGTATTCTTTCATTGATAGTTATGAGGTTGAAAACCCACAACTTCTATCCCAGACTGTAAAGACAAACACATAAACAGAACCAACCAAAACTCGCTTACCAATAAAATGAAGTATGAATGAGCGTGAGGGAGAAAGTGTCTTAGTGCACCACATAAGGAAGGTTCGGAAGTCAACCCAGCAGCTCTGTCTCCTACAAAGTTGAAATATATCAAAACTAAGACAACTGCTAGCCCCCATACATCTTCTCAAAAAGATGTAATGGGTGAAAAGGCAAAAAATAGTTACTAGATTCATCCTCTCGACAGGGCGCGTCTATTGAAATTCGCCTGTCGGCCAGGGTATCCGAAGTAGTGTCACCACCTCAAACATAAACAATTCTTGATGCACAAGGAAATGTTACACACACAAAGGATGAGTTGAGGGAAACAAGAGTTTCGACCATTTTAAGGTCAGATTCGATTGTTCAAGGTTCTTTAATGGACCAATTGCCTTTACAGGTTTTAGGATATGATACTGATCCAATAGCCATATGTCAGTGGTCAGTGTCTACCTCCCCAGGACTAATAAATCTGGATGCATCTGCGGATAATGGATCTGACATAGGTGCAGATCGGCAACTTATTGACAATGATTCAGATATACCCTAATGAGTCACAAGGAAATGTCTACAAGACATTAGAAGGAAACTTTGATCTTTATGCTAAATTCTTTGGATCATTGTTTACCTTCCCAGAGTTCAAATCTGGAACCCTAAAAGGGAAACGAGCAACTTGTAGATATGACTCAGATTCATCTGACGAGTCTAACAAGGATGGGGATTTACGAACTCCCACTGCACCACCTGTGACCTCCTTTAGGATGGCCAAGGTGATTTTCCTTGTAGGTACAACTGGATTTTGGAGCTATGAGAGGAGTGATACACTTGTGAGAATGAGTGTAAACACGAGTGGAGAGAAGAGTGAAACACGTGTGAGGTATACGAAACAGAATCACACACTCACAGTGAGGAAGAAAGACAAAAACCATATCCCATTCCCTATCCCTAAACATTGTTCTTGATAGTCCGGGTCTCGAATCTGTTTATGATTGGAACCTAACTCTTAGGGACTTAACATTTACAGACTGGATTAGAATACTTCGGGACCTTTGGGAGCTCACAATTGGTAACACTTGGTGATCTCACGTTTGGGAGGTATAAGAAGTTGGGAAGATTGGTTAACAGGATGATCAACAGTGAAGTCATTCTTGTAGCATTTAAAGGGACATGGTTGATCAGACTCTGACTTGTTATTTCTTTTCCAACCAAGTAACATATGAGAACTCCTTCAGACAACATCATACGTTCCTTCTCTAAGGGGGAGATAAAAGCTTATATAATAGTTTGGAGGATTCCTCAACTAAGGGGGAGAAATAGCAGGATGGAGGAGGAAAAAGGTAAAGCACATGTACACTATACCACACCATTGTTGTTTGTAACTACGGATCCTATTGTACGGGAGAGGTGGTAAACACAAGGTAATTTCCTGGTAATCAGAAGAAGTGGTTTGTTTCATCACTATTCTACATAAGGGGATAAGCTATTTTCCAAAAGGGGAATACCATTAGTTCTTATCTGCGGATCCTATTGTACGGGAGAGGTGGTAGACGAAGGTGATCTCCTTTAAGAAGTTGATTCTCATAGGGGGAGAAGCAAAAGAGATTTGCGCTTCTCAACAGGGAAATGTGGTTGTACAAAAGAAGCTGCTGATGATTACTTCAAGACGGAGAAGTTTTATCTGGCAGAGATTTGAAAAACCAAGAAAATGAAGATGAAACTACTTGAAGATCAGTTCAGTGCTAGATGAACAAGCATCTTTCATTTCAATTACTCATTACTCAAGGAATCTGGAAATGCAGTATTTGATTCAGAAAACCAGTAGCATTATTTACAAGTCCTGGTTTACTTTTTCTAGTTGTTAGTTGAGTTATTCTCTCTATTTAATTTGTCTGTTAAGTTTAACAATCAAATAGGGGGAGATTGTTGGTGAGACTGCGTAGCTGTATGAATAGTTACGTGATAACTCAACACAATAACAATACTAGAATAAGACAGGTTAATAATACTACGTCTCCACAAGAAATCAGGAAGAATGAAGACAAGGCAAATACAAAGAATCAGAAGATTAGAAGAAAGCCTGAAGTCTGTCTAAAGGTTACTGAAAGAATTCATTAATATGATCATGCCTCAGTGAAGAACAAGGGTTAAAGACTTTTAGGGTTTCAGAATTGTTAAAGATTCAGTATACAAGTGCTACCGGAAGATTTTAGTGTATTGGCATTGATTGAAGATAGACAGTGTTCGAAGCATAGGAATCTGAAGAATTGAAGACAGGGTATAGACAGAGGTTAATAAAGACGTTGTCTAAAGTACCCAGAAGGATTCCAGTGAAAGTACAATTGTTTATTGACAGTCAGTGTTCGAAGCAATAAAGTTGAGGCAAGCTTAACAATGTAATCAAGGCTATAATACGAAGACCTGAATCAGGATTAGTCGTCTGTGAACCAGACCAGCTGCACTAGGCGTCAATAGCTCGTGAAATGAATCTGGGTATTATTTATAGAAGGATTGTTAAGTTGAGGAACGTACTTGGATTGAACGGTTATATGTTAAAGTACGAGAAGAGGTGCGTGGGGTATACAGCTCAACAGCTCAGGGGATTGGCGAAGCTCAAAGTTTAATTGTTAAATTAAATAAATTATTTAATGGAGTTTAATATAATTTATTTAATAAACTTAAATTGATTTATCTTATAAACTTTAAATAAGTTTATTTTATAAATCTGAATTAGTTTATTTATATAAGTTATATTTAAGTTTATTTTATAAATTAATTTAATTACAATTTAAACTTAAAAAGAAAAAGAAAAGAAAAATAGAAAAACAAAAAGAAAACAAAAAGAAAAAGAAAAAGAGAAAAACAAAACAAAAGCAAAAAGAAAACAAAAAAAGAAATAAAAAAGGAAGGGGCATAAAAAACAACCAAGAGTGTTATTCCCTGGTCGCCACACAGGTCATGTGTTTTGGTGGTTAACTACATGTACCTGTGAGTACATGTCGCCACAGAGGAAATAAGTCCCCCTCCCCATTTTGTCACCACACAAATCAAACAGCCTCCTTGTACCTCCCGTCGCCACAGAAGCTCTAATTCTCAGCCATACAATTTGTTGGATAAAGTCTATACTTTACAGAAGAAGATAATGAGCCATTCATTCTCAATAATTTTCTGTTCATCTTCTCTCCCATGAGAGTAATGAAAATGGCAGTGGAGATTTACAGAGGAGTTCAAGCTACTTGAATATCCGTTTAACTTCTCACCGGAGTAAAGTTATAATGCCCGATTTAATTCTTGTATATTCTTAGGGGCATTATAATAATTACCTGGTAATTAAATCCTAGTACAAACAAAAGCTAGATTATTGTATAGGATTTGATTTGTAAATCTTTGTAGTAGCTAGGAACTTTGTTGTACTTAGATTGTAGCCGGTTAATTTTATTTACCGGAGTGTAGCAACACACAAGATTTATATTTGTGTGTCTCATTTTTTTCGTTCCAAACACTATTTCTCTCAAGAACACGAAACCACTAATCAGGCACTAAATATTTTATCCGCTAAAGATTCGAAAGAATTTTTGATTTAGTGATTATTGTATTCAACCCCCCCTTCTATGATAATTCAGGACCTAACAGCTGTGCTTTATATAAAGTACATATTAGGTTCATGCTATAAGCATTGCGACATTGTTGTATCTTTCACATAAACTAGCAGCTCTCAAGAATATTTGTTCAGCCTTTGAGAGAGTACTTTTATAATAAGTTTTTATAAGATCAATATAAAAACTGTTGATTCTGTTGAAGCTTTGTCTAGTTATTTATATTAACTGTATTCACCCCCTCTCTACAGTTGATTAAAGGCCTAACACCCAATGTCCACTTTTATCATTACCCGGTCAAGGATAACTTTTAATGGAATCAATGTAAATTAATTCTTGTATAGAAATATAATGACTTCAGTTCTAAGGACCATTACATCATTATCACTGTGAGAATTACTTATGACACAACAAACATGTAGAATCTCACATCGGGTCTGTCCAGCACCATGTACATTTACATATGCCTGTGTTTTTGACTTTAGTATCACCATACCTATGATCAATGAGATGTGATCATCAGTCAACAAACAGACCAGTCTTAATGCATTATTATTGATACTATTCTCATAATATCATTTATAAGTCACGTACTTAGAGATATAAAATTGCATATCATATTTTAAGGACATTTATTAATCTAACATTTATATCGCAGTAAATTAAGAATTAATAAATTATAAAGGGAATAATCGATTGAACATAAACATTATTAATCCAAATATCTTAAACTAAAACATCATAGTATTGTCTCTAGGGAAAAACACTAACAATCTCCCACTTGCACTAGAGCCAATCACCCATGTATCTAATACTCCTGATACTAGTATGAGCATCGTGCTTCTGCTGCGACAAAGCCTTAGTCAGTGGGTCTGCAACGTTATCATTACTATGCACTTTACATTTATATCTCCTTAATCATTAATTTTATTAATAAGGTGATATCGCCTAAAGAAATGCCTAAACAGTATTCTTGGTTGTTTCAAAAATATCAATATATTCGGCTTCTATTATAGAATCATCAATATTCTTGCTGTGAACTATTCCATCTAACATCACTTATATTTAGACAAAACACAAAATAGACATAAACATGTAATCATCCTTGTCTATCCATAAATTAGGTTCAGAAACTAGTATCAGTGTAACCCTTTACAACCAGTTTCCTATCTTCTCCATACACCAAAAATAAATCTTTAGTCTTCTTTAAGTACTTAAGAATATTCTTGAAAACTATCCAGTGACCCTCACCTGGATTACACTGGTATTTGACCGTCATGCTCAAAGCATACAAAACATCGGGATAAATACATATCATTTTATACATTATAGATCCAATTGTCAACGCATCTGGAACTTTCTCAAACGGACCTTATCATCTAATAATTTAGGGGGCAATTATCTTTTGAGATCACTATCCCGTTAGACATCGAAACATATCCTTTCTTTGTCTCTTGCATCATAAAATGATGTAGTACTTTATCAATGTATGTAATCCGACTAGGTCGATCAATCTCTTCAATCTATCTCTATACATCTTGATTCCTAATATATAGGTAGCATCGCCTAAGTCTTTCATCGAGAAACTATTTCTCAACAAAGCCTTAACAGCCCGTAGAGAAGGTATGCCATTCCATATATGTTATATGTCATCTATATATAATATTAGTAATGTCACATGGCTTCCACTAACCTTCTTGCAAACACATGGTTCATCTTTGTTTTGAATAAAGCCAAACTCTTAGACCGTTTTATCAAAATGAATATTCATTCTCCTTGAGGCTTGCTTCAATCTATAAATAGATAGAATAACTTACAAACTATCTTAGCAAATTTTGGATTGACAAAACCCTCATGTTGTATCATATATACATCCTCTTCAAGGCTCCCATATAAGAAAGTAGTTTTGACATCCATTTGCCAAATCTCATAGTCAAAGTAAACAACTATTGCTAACAAAATCCTGATGGACTTGACCATAGCAACTGGTGAAAAAGTCTCATCATAGTCTATACCATGAATTTGTTTGAAATCTTTTGCCACTAGTCGCACCTTATAGGTCTGTACTTTACCATCCATGTCAGTTTTCTTCTTGAAAATCCACTTACACCCTATAGGTTTTACCCCTTCAAATGGATCAACTAAAATGAATACTTTATTTTGATAAATGAATTCCATCTCGGATTTCATGGCCTTCATCCATCTCTCGGAGTCTGGACGGTTCATAGCATCTTGGTAGGTGAGAGACTTTATCATTATCCGTAAGCATCACATCACCATTTGGAGTCAAAATAAATCCATAATTTCTCCCAGACTCATGGTGAATCCTACTAGATCTATGAATAACCTATGTTTCTTGGACATGATTACTTTCAACATTTTGTTATACATCCTGATCTTATTCCAACTCTGGTTCAATGTTATCATGTGATTCTCTATCTTTATCGAGATGTATTATCCTCCCACTAATTTTCTTAGAATGTAGTTCTCCCTCAAGAAATACAACGACCCGAGCAACAAATACTTTATTCTCGGAAGGATTATAAAAATTATACCCTAGTCACACTTGGGTATACCATAAAATAGCATATATCTAATTTTGGTCCAAGCTTGTCAGAGGCTAAACATTTTACAAACGCTTCACATCCCCAAATTTTCATAAATGACATGCTATAACATTTATCACTCTATATCTCATACAGAGTATTTTGAACCGCTTTAGTCGAAACTTGGTTAAGTGTATATGCAGCCCTTTCTAGAGCATAACCCCAGAAACTGAATGGAAGATCCGCTTGACTCATCATCGTCGCACTATGTCTAACAAGGTACGATTTCTTCTATCAGAATCTGTATTCCATTGAGGTTGTAATAACTCGAATTTTTGTGACCTTGTAAATGTTTAATGAATAGTAACCCTGACAGCCGGGAAAAACTTTTGAGCCCACACTATGTAGTGCATGAGAAAATGAGTTTCGGAATTGATATTACGACTATACGTACCAAATGAGTGTACGTAAACGCTATTAGTTTTTGAAGAAAATGAACTTTGAAAAATGACCATATTTATGATTTATCGAGGATTAGAAGAATCATAATATAATTACGAGATTAAAATCCCATGGATTTATATTCAAGTAGGATAAATAAAAAAATAAGGAATAAATACGAAAGGAGTTACATCGTGAACCATTTATGAGTAAGTATTACGGAGAACGTTTAAGTAACCGAGCGAACGCGTAAATGATTAAATAAACGTAACACACTAACTAAACCTTGGTAAGGAAGTAACCATGGTTACTTCATCAAATAATGAGCTAACCATAGGATTACCAAGCTAGCTAGCAAATAGTGAGCTAAGGAAGCTAACCTTGTAGTTTAGCTTGTAAGCTAGCAAGCTACAAAGATATGTCCATGGATTTGGCAACAAGGAATAAACCTAGAATGCTATACTAGGAAGAATAAAATCAAGTTGCAAGATATTAAGTCACCTTCCAAGAAGCAACCTATCCAAAGCATCCAAGAGAAGCAACCAAGTAGTATAAATACCCCCCATCCCCATTTGTTCCATTCGGCCCAAAGGAAGAAAAAGGAAGAATTGGAATTCAAAACTCCAAGTTCAAGCTCTTGTAAAATCACCCAATTAATTCCCAAGCCTCCTAGAAACTAAACTAAGGTAATAAAATTCTTTCATCTCTTTTTATCAAGGTTTGATGGGTGGAATAAATTCAAGAAACTCACTAGTGAATAGTATGAATAGTAACCTCTCTTTGGTTTCTTGATTTCAATGGTGGTTTAAGGTTCTAAAAATCATACCAACTACTTCCAAACCTCCACCATCCTCAAGAACACATCTCAAGCTTTCAATAAAGGTAAAAAAAAAATCTTTGGGCCAACTTTATTTAAGGTATATTTTTAAGATCCATTTAGTATGTGGTAGTAAACCTAGATTACTAAGTAGTATTGATGAAATCTTGATGATTAAGTTAAGTAGATTTAAGATTGGTTGTTGTTGCCTCAAGAACATGATATTCTTGAGAGGAGTTTGTGTGTTGATGATGATATGATGATTGTTGGTGGTTGTGTTGATAGTAAGGGCGTAAACGAAACCCCGATTGTAAACGTAACTTCGTTAAAACCAACAAACCGTAATTTTAAGTTTCTGCAGAAAGTACCGAAGTTGTAAACTGTAAATTCTTGAAAAATAACCTTTTTTTAGGATAGAAAATGTTATAAGGATCATTTAGGCACTTGAATCGCTTGATTCCGTTTTACGGATAAAAAGTTATGGTCGTTTTAGTAAAAGTGATTTATGCAACAAAAACTGCTACGAATTACGAACTTTGAAAATATAAAGGATAGACTTAAAAGTATTCATAAATCATGAAATTTTTATAGAGAGTAAAATATTGAGTTTACTAACTTCCATAAAAATTTAAAGTGAAAATAATGATTTTTATATTTTATAAAAATATCGGAGCCGAGACCGCGCGAGTAGAAGCCAAGAGAATTCATAAGCGGAGCCGACAACGATAATGAGAATGAACCCAAGATACTAAGGAAAATGAAGTAACCATAATGTGATTATGACATATAAGAAATGTTAAGAGTGGTATGAGTTGAGAGGGTGCATAATGAGTAGCGCATGAGTGCGAGTTACCGTAAATTAGAACGGAACCTAACGAAATGAAATGTGTTTATGGTTATAGATTTTCGAGCGGAACCTAGAGCATCCTCCACCTCGAGATACCCAGACAAGTTTACAAACCCAACTCCATTTTTAACAGTTGTGTTGTGAAAAAATTGTTTTACTATCATCGCATAAATACCATGTTTGCCATGATACGTAGTTGTTGAATTTCGCATAATGTAGCGATGTTGTATGATAAGTATATATCGTGAAATGTTATTTCGCTTTAAACGTGACGTATTATATAAGACCGAGAATCGGTCGGGATTTAAGACAAAACCCGGGAATCATTTCGGAGATATTATAGGACGGTTATAAGTCCATAGTAGTATGTTTTAAAGGGACTCATCGTCCACTTACGAAATATTAAAACACCTCGAACTTTTATTAAAATGATTTCCCAACGATCATATTCCCTCAACTATATTTTATTGTTCGGATAATAAATACTATATACTTATTCCTTTATTCTGGGAGTACTATACTCCAACGTTTATTTATTTCAAACCCGATTAATCATTATAGATTATTATTTATGTAGACAGAAACTATTTGAGGAATATTATTTTTAATAAACCTTCTAGAGAGTAAACTCATTCAAGGTTTAATTATTTATTGACTATTATTTAATGAATTATTATTCTTAAAATGGTTTATTATTGATTTAAAAATCATAGATCCTAATTTAAAATATACTTCTGATTACAGAATATCATTCAAATAATTTCAGATCGTCGGTGAATATTATCCGGACTTATTAATATATTGAATATAGTTTCAAGAAGAAACTTTTTCCCCTTAATAATTATATGTTGACAACGGTAAACTCACATCCTTAGTACTTCCTCCGAAATGCTCGGAAGTACGTATATGCATATATATACACTTATATCTTAAAAAAGATAAGCTATTTCTATCAACAAACAAAATGCTTGAGGAACTTCGATGTGGTTCGAGTTCTCGAGATTGATAGAATTCTTTTAAAGGACAAGGGAAGGGTAGACTCTGGTACTATGTGTGCTAGATGGGCTACCAAAGGTACCGCAGGCGAAGGTACTCAGTGTACTCAGGAACTTGTGAAGTATGTGTATACCCGAAAATGGGACACATAGCCCGAATGTGGAAAGGATGATACCCGAGGGATGACGGTTTCGTCCTTCTACTAGTAGAAAGGGTTACTATTTCCGTAGTACGAATGATCATCGTATGCAGTATTACTATTGGAATTGAAATGCAATACCGTAACCCAAGCCTAGGTGCTGGGATTACTATTAAGGTATTCGCAGGTTATTAAAACCCCCTTAAAAAATTGTCTTTGTTAGAAGGTGTGTGACACCAAGGAAAACTATTTTCGAATAAAACATATATATAATATATGATGTTATCATACAGTCATTTCCATACTGTACATTATTATGCTGAGCATTATAGCTCACACTTGTTTTCTTAAATTGACACAACACAACAGTGAATCAAGATGCCTGCCATGAGAACCACAGCCAGGAAACGGGTAGGAAATGGCCAGCTGTTTCGTAGATTGTTTGGTGTTGTACCACAGGTAGTCAGAATAAGCTGGATTAATTTTCAGTTGTTTATAGTTCGGCTTATTTATAAGTTTGATTTATGTAAGATAAGAAACAAGAAACGTATATTTGGCCGGCGGACTAGCTTTACCTAAAGGTCACTCCCCAGTAAGATTAATTACTTTTGGATTGTAATAAATATCACTTGATGGTTAACAATTACTCTAGTTATGATGGTTCGTTTCCAGGACAATAACCTGTAAGTGTGTGTGTGATAAGTGTGGGGTCGTGAAGTGTGAGTATTTATATAGTGTGAGTTGTGTGAGTTTAGATGGCGTGGCTTCCGAGACTCCTGACCCCGGGTTTTGGGGCGCCACAAAATTGGTATCAGAGCCTTAGGTTATCAAATCTTGGAAATGATAGGATATAAAATACGTAAACATAAGAATAATAAAACAATCAATTAGAGCTCAAGTCGAGTTCGTCGTTGGCCTACACGGGTAGTCTTGACTGTTTTACCCTCATGGGAATTTCAACTCTAAGTTAGTAACACCTTGCCTCTTGTGTCAGATACCAGTGGAGCCTAGGAGGGAGGTTGATCCTGTTGATAATGTCATGATTCCTGAGCGTGACCCTATTCTCGAGCCAGAGAGCCCACCCATTGATGATTCAGACGATGACCCTACTGAGGATTTCCTAGAGGAGGAGACTGAGCTTCCTGTCCCCGTAGCTAATGGCGTAGTATGGAGAGATGTGGAGATGTACCCTCACCAGGGTATTCGCTCTCCTACACCACCCCCAGGGATCCAGAGCCCTATGTCCTATACTAATGACGATGATGAGGAGGTGATACGCTCACAGTTCCATGAGGTCCATGAAATATCCTCTAGCAACCCAGATTTACCTCTACCACCATCGGCGACCATGCATGTAGCCATACACGACTGGATATTGGGTCAGCTTAATGCTGAGATCACTGCAGCATCTGCTCGCATTGCGGAGTTACGCCAGGCACTGACAGCTGAGAGGGCCACCCGACTAGGATACCCAGGAGATTTCAAAGCTGCTTCCCCAGCCATAGCCCACAGGGAGATCGATGGGATCGAGCTCCGTACCAGGGTTCAGATGAGGATGACATCAGTGGGAGGATACATCCCGGTAGTGGATGCAGAGATGATGATTGCAGGAGCGATGAGGAGGGTGCGTGACCTCACTCGCAGTGATAGTGACTGAGAGACTAGTGACTAGATATAGACCTTGAAGAAGGCTGAGTGACTTGTCACCAATTTTGATAGGATAGCTAGTAGTAGATCGTGTTCCTAGCTATTCAGGGTAAACGGCTTATATATTTTCATTTTAGTATTCAGAACTAGTAGTGATAGATTGTAATCAGGCATGTACGAACTCGGCTAGTTGTTTCATCCCCAAGATATAAATGGGAGATCTTATTAATATATATCTAAGCAGTAATTAAGAAATGATGTCTATATTATTGCACTTTATAAAACCTGTTAAATAATAAATGACATGCTTACATATGAATAAAATAACCCAACTATTATATTTATGTGACCAATTTTCTTTATCAGAACAATGCCACCCCGTAGAAGAGGAACCAGGGCACAGCCCGCAGAATCTGTTAACCAACAACGAGGTGACCCAGTAGTAAATGAGAAGAGTGAAGAAGACCTAGACTATAATGAATATGATGAGGAAGAATATGCAGAAGAAGAGGCTGAGGATACCCATCAGGGAGGGAACCCCATGAATGAATTTATGGAACTACTAAGAGCAAATCTGAACCAACAGCCTATTCCACCACAGGCCCATGCTGCCCAACCGACTACAGCTACTGCCTTTAGAGCCTTCAATCTCTCAAACCCCCAGAGTTTCTAGGATCTGCCGACCCCGTTGAAGCACGGGCCTGGCTCAAAGAGATAGAAAAGTCCTTCGAGATACTAGGTGTTGAGGAACGACATAAGACCATTTTCGCTTCTTACATGCTGAAAGGAGAAACTAACTACTGGTGGGAGTCCAAACGAAACCTAGAAACTAATGTTATGATTCCATGGGATAGATTTACCCGATTGTTCTTAGACAAGTACTTCCCTAGGTTTATGGAAACCCAGATGGAGATTAGGTTTCTGGAGTTGAAACAGGATAAGATGACTGGCAGACTATGAGGACAAATTTACTGAGTTGTTGAGATTTATGCCTGAGTTTGTGAATACCGAAGAAAAGAAAGCGCAAAGGTTTCAGCTTGGTCTGAAATAGGGGATACAGAACCGAGTAGCAGTGTTAGAGCTGACAGACTATGCCACCTTAGTACGGAAAGCCTTGATTATTGAAGCTGGCAGTGAGCAAATTATAAAAGAAAAGGAAAATAGGAAGAGGGAGATAGGAAGTCAAGGAATAGAAACCAGGAACAGGAGCCTTCAGGTTCGTCAGGGGAGCGGTGTCCCAACCTGTACGAGGCCCCGAATTCAGAAAGGCCTCGAGTGAGAGTGTTGGCCAGGGCGGCGGACAATCTAGGGCAACATTTCATAGCCAACCGCATGCCCCAATCCTAGAGTGTCAAACCTGTAAGAAGAGACACCTTGGAATATGTACCCAGACCAGAGCCCCTCTAAGATGTTACCGATGTGACCAAATCGGACACCTTGCCAACAACTGCACCCGACCCAATATAACGTGTTTCCAATATGGAAAGGTAGGACACATGAAGAAGAATTGCCCAATGTTGAAGCCCCCAGCCTCAGGGATGAGGAAAGCTGCATCCAATCGACCCCCAGCTGCTAGGACCTTCAACATGACTATTCAGGATGCTGTCCGAAACACTGACGTGATAGCAGGTACCCTTTTGTTAAATTCTGAACATGCAAATGTCCTATTTGATTCTGTAGCAACCAAGTCTTTTATATCTCAATATTTTGCTAAAAAGTTAAAACTTAGTGCCATACCCTTACGTGAGACATTGCGAGTGGAAATAGAAAACAGAGAAATAATCCATGTAGATCAAGTACACCCTAAATGCAAGTTGAAATTAGAAGGGAAGATCTTCGAGGTCGACCTAATCCCATTCGCGTTAGGAGAATTTGATGTAATCTTAGGGATGGATTGGTTATCCAGTAACGGAGCGCAAATAGATTGTGAACGGAAGAAAGTAAAGATAAGAGTGCAGAATGAAAAAGAAGTAGTGTTTAAAGGTCAACGACAGAACCAGAAATTTCTAACCATGCTTCAAGCAAAAAGATTGTTAAGGAAAGGTAACGAGGCCTATTTGGCTTATGTGATAGATACCAAGAAGGAAGTCCCCAATATACAGGACATACCCGTAGTAAACAAATTCGAGGATGTATTTCCAAAGAACTTACCAGGATTACCACCTGACCGAGAAATAGAGTTTGCTATAGAGTTAGCACCAGGAACGACACCAGTATCCAAGGCCCCATATAGGCTAGCCCCAGTTGAGATGAAAGAACTAGCTTCTCAACTACAAGAGTTATTAGATAATGGAATGATAAGGCCCAGTGTGTCACCATGGGGAGCGCCAGTACTATTTGTAAAGAAAAATGACGGCAATATGAGATTATGTATAGACTATCGAGAGCTGAATAAGCTGACTATAAAGAACATGTACCCTCTTCCCAGAATTGATGACCTATTCGACCAACTCAAAGGAGCTGTACATTTTTCCAAAATAGATTTAAGAACAGGATATCACCAGTTGAAAATCAAACCGGAAGATATACCGAAGACTGCTTTTCGCACTAGATATGGACACTATGAGTTCTTAGTTATGTCGTTTGGGTTAACCAATGCACCCACAACCTTTATGGATTTGATGAACAGAGTGTTCGAAAAGTACCTGGATATATGTGTGATAGTTTTTATAGATGATATTCTGATCTACTCAAAGACAGAGCAAGAACACGCAGAACATTTGAGGATAGTCTTAGAAATCTTGAGGAATGAGAAATTGTATGCCAAGTTTTCGAAGTGCGAATTTTGGTTGAGAGAAGTTCAGTTTTTAGGACATGTGGTGAGTAGCAAAGGAGTTTTAGTTGACCCTGCCAAGATAGAGGCGGTATCCAATTGGGAAAGACCAACTACCCCAACCGAGGTTAGGAGTTTCGTGGGTTTAGCAAGATATTACCGAAGATTCGTGCAAGACTTCGCTAAGATAGCCGGTCCACTGACTAGACTTACCCGGAAGACAGAAAAGTTTGTATGGACAGAGAAATGTGAGGAAAGTTTTCAAGAACTAAAAAGAAGACTGGTGTCAGCACCAGTGCTCGCTCTTCCCGATGGAAAGGGACAGTTTATGATATACAGTGACGCATCGCTTAAGGGATTAGGATGTGTACTAATGCAGCACGACAAAGTTATAGCGTATGCCTCTCGGCAATTGAAGGAATATGAGAGCAGATACCCTACACATGATCTAGAATTAGCACCCATAGTGTTTGCCCTAAAAATTTGGAGACACTACCTATACGGTGAGAAATGCGAGATCTACACTGACAATAAGAGCCTCAAATATATTTTCACTAAAAAGGAACTGAACATGAGACAGAGGAGATGGTTAGAGTTGATAAAAGACTACGACTGTGAAATTTTGTATCACCCGGGTAAAGCCAATGTGGTGGCTGATGCCCTTAGTAGGAAGGAAAGACTCAAGATGATAATGACATCGGAGGAGTTGATTAAGGAATTTGAGAAGATGAAAATTGACGTGAGAGTGACCGGTAAGGGGACAGAAGGATTATTTGAGATTAAGCTAGTACCAGAACTGACTGAAAAGATACGAGTATGTCAGGAAAAGAAGATGAGTGAGGAAAAATGGACATTGACCGGTGAAGAAGTGAGATGTGAGAAGGATGAGAAAGGGATCATGAGGTATGCATCCCGGATTTGGAATTCGAATGTGCAAGAATTAAAGGATGAGCTGCTGCATAAAGGGCACAACTCTAGATATTCAATCCACCCAGGAAGTACGAAAATGTACTGTGACCTTAAGGAATATTATTGGTGGCCTAACATGAAAAGTAGCAGAATGGGTCAGCAAGTGCTTGACATGCCAGAGAGTGAAGGCGGAACATCAACGACCTAGTGGACTATTACGACCCCTAGAAATTCTGAAATGGAAATGGGAGCACATAGCCGTGGATTTTGTGACAGGCT
Source organism: Apium graveolens (assembly GCF_009905375.1). Taxonomy (NCBI): domain Eukaryota; kingdom Viridiplantae; phylum Streptophyta; class Magnoliopsida; order Apiales; family Apiaceae; genus Apium; species Apium graveolens. The sequence goes on along the minus strand of NC_133651.1, from coordinate 86,175,483 downwards.
TACCAAGGACAAAGACCAATCACGATGCCATATGGGTTATCATTGATAGACTGTCCAAGTCTGCACACTTCCTACCAATCAATGAAAGATACACCGTAGACAAGTTGGTAGATATTTACTTGAAGGAAATTGTAGTGAGACACGGCGTTCCTGTAGCCATAGTGTCAGATATAGACCCGAGGTTTAATTCTCGATTTTGGAGAAGCTTCCAGGAATGCGTAGGCACCAGACTAAATATGAGTACCGCTTACCACCCCCAGACTGATGGACAAAGCGAAAGGACTATTCAGACCCTAGAAGATATGCTACGAGTGTGTGCCATTGATTTCAAAGGAAATTGGGATGACCACTTATCCCTGATCGAATTTTCTTACAACAATAGCTATCACGCTAGCATAGGAATGCCCCGGTATGAAGCTCTCTACGGGAGAAGATGTCGCTCTCCCCTGTGTTTGGATGAAGTTGGAGAACACAAGATATTAGGACCAGAGTTAGTCCAGCAGACCAGAGAAATGGTAGGACTCATCAGGAAAAGACTGGTAGCAGCCCAGGACAGACAAAAAAAGTACGCCGACCAGATCAGGAAGGATGGGGAATATGAAGTGGGAGATTCGGTGCTATTGAAGGTATCTCCGTGGAAAGGAGTGATGAGATTTGGAAAGAAAGGGAAGTTGAGTCCCAGATTCATAGGACCCTTTGAAATTTTGAGGAGAATAGGACCTCTAGCTTACGAGCTCACCTTGCCTCCTAATTTGCAACAAGTACACAACATGTTCCACGTGTCCATGTTGAAAAAGTACCATGCCGATGCACGACATGTAATAGAGTACGAGCAGGTAGATTTACAGCTAGACCTGACCTACATCGAGCAGCTAGTAAGGATAATGGACCAGAAAGAACAAGTGCTGAGGAACAAAACTGTGAAGCTAGTTAGGATCTTATGGAGAAATCAAAATGTAGAGGAATCAACTTGGGAACTGGAAGACGCAATGAGGAATAGATATCCCCACTTATTTTCTAATTGATTCCGGGACGGAATCCTTGTTAGAGGGGAAGACTGTAATAACTCGAATTTTTGTGACCTTGTAAAACATTTAATGAATAGTAACCCTGACATCCGGGAAAAACTTTTGAGCCCACACTATGTATTGCATGAGAAAATGAGTTTCGGAATTGATATTAAGACTATACATACCAAATGAGTGTATGTAAATGCTATTAGTTTTTGAAGAAAACGAACTTTGAAAATGACTGTATTTATGATTTATCGAGGATTACAAGAATCACAATATAATTACGAGATTAAAATCCCAAGGATTTATATTCAAGTAGGATAAATAAAAATATAAGGAATAGATATGAAAGGAGTTACATCGTGAACCATTTACGATTAAGTATTACAGAGAACGTTTAAGGAACCGAGCGAACGCGTAAACGATTAAATAAACGTAACGCACTAACTAAACCATGGTAAGGAAGTAACCATGGTTACTTCATCAAATAGTGAGCTAACCATAGGATGACCAAGCTAGCTAGCAAATAGTGAGCTAAGGAAGCTAACCTTGTAGTTTAGCTTGTAAGCTAGCAATCTACAAAGATATGTCCATGGATTTGGAAACAAGGAATAAACCTAGAATGCTATACTAGGAAGAATAAAATCAAGTTGCAAGATATCAAGTCACCTTCCAAGAAGCAACCTATCCAAAGCATCCAAGAGAAGCAACCAAGTAGTATAAATACTCCCCATCCCCATTTGTTCCATTCGACCCCAAGGAAGAAAAAGGAAGAATTGGAATTTAAAACTCCAAGTTCAAGCTCTTGTAAAATCACCTAATTAATTCCCAAGCCTCCTAGAAACTAAACTAAGATAAGAATATTCTTTCATCTTTTTTTATCAAGGTTTGATGGGTGGAATAAATTCAAGAAACTCACTAGTGAATAGTATGAATAGTAACCTCTCTTTGGTTTCTTGATTTCAATGGTGGTTTTAGGTTCTAAAAATCATACCAAGCACTTCCAAGCCTCCACCATCCTCAAGAACACATCTCAAGCTTTCGAGAAAGGTAAAAAAAATCTTTGGCCCAACTTTATTTAAGGTTAATTTTTAAGATCCATTTAGTATGTGGTAGTAACCTAGCTTACTAAGTAGTATTGATGAAATCTTGATGATTAAGTTAAGTAGATTTAAGATTGGTTGTTGTTTCCTCAAGAACATGATGTTCTTGAGAGAAGTTTGTGTGTTGATGATGATATGTTGATTGTTGGTGGTTGTGTTGATAGTAAGGGCGTAAACGAAACCCCGATCTTAAACGTAACTTCGTTAAAACCAACAAACCGTAACTTTAAGTTTCTTCAGAAAGTCCCGAAGATGTAAACTATATATTCTTGAAAAATAACCTTTTGTTAGGATAGAAAATGTTATAAGGATCGTTTAGGCGCTTGAATCGCTTGATTCCGATTTACGGATCAAAAGTTATGGTCGTTTTAGTAAAAATGATTTACGCGACAAAAACTGCTACGAATTACGAATTTTGAAAATATAAAGGATAGACTTAAAAGTATTAATAAATCATGAAATTTTTACAGAGAGTAAAATATTGAGTTTTCTAACTGCCATAAAAAGTTCAAGTGCAATGAATGATTTCTCAATTTTATAAAAATGTCGGAGCCGAGACCGCGCGAGTAGAAGCCAAGAGAATCCATAAGCGGAGCCGACAACGATAATGAGAATGAACCCACGATACTTAGGAAAATGAAGTAACCATAATTTGATTATGACTTAAAAGAAATGTTAAGGGTGATATGAGTTGAGAGGGTGCATAATGAGTAGTGCATGAGTGCGAGTTACCGTAAATTAGAACGGAACCTAACGAAATGAAATGTGTTTATGGTTATTAATTTCCGAGCGGAACCTAGAGCATCCTCCACCTCGAGATACCCAGGCAAGTTTACAAACCCAAATCCATTTTGACTGTTGTGTTGTGAAAAGATTGTTTTACTATCATCGCATAAATACCATGTTTGCTATGTTACGTAGTTATTGAATTTCGCATAATGTAGCGATGTTGTACGCTAAGTATATATCATGAAATGTTATTTTGCTTTAAGCGTGACGTATTATATAAGACCGAGAATCGGTCGAGATTTAAGACAAAACCCGGGAATCATTCCGGAGATATTATAGGACAGTTATAAGTCCATAGTAGTATATTTTAAAGGGACTCATCGTCTACTTATGAAACATTAAAACACCTCGAACTTTTATTAAAACGATTTCCCAACAATCATATTCCCTCAACTATATTTTTATTGTTCGGATAATAAATACTATATACTTATTCCTTTATTATGGGAGTAGTATACTTCAACGTTTATTTATATCAAACCCGATTAATCATTATAGATTATTAATTACATAGACACAAACTAGTTGAGGAATATTATTTTAAATAAACCTTCTAGAGAGTAAACTCATTCGAGGTTTAATTATTTATTGACTATTATTTAATGAATTATTATTCTTAAAATGGTTTATTATTGATGTAAAAAGCATAGATCCTAATTTAAAATATACTTCTGATTACAGAATATTATTCGAATAATTTCAGATCGTCGGTGAATATTATCCGGACTTATTAATATATTGAATATAGTTTCGAGAAGAAACTTTTTCCTCCTTAATAATTATCTGTTGACAATGGTCAACTCACATCCTTAGTACTTCCTCCGAAATTCTCAGAAATACGTATATGCATATATATACACTTATATCTTAAAAAAGATAAGCTATTTCTATCAACAAGCAAAACGTTTGAGGAACTTCGATGTGGTTCGAGTTCTCGAGATTGATAGAATTCTTTTAAAGGAGAAGGGAGGGGTAGACTCTGGTACTATGTTTGCTAGATGGGCTACCAAAGGTACCGCAGGCGAAGGTACTCAGTGTACTCAGGAACTTGTGAAGTATGTGTATACCCGAAAATGGGACACGTAGCCCGAATATGGCAAGGGTGATACCCGAGGGATGACGGTTTTGTCCTTCTACTAGTAGAAAAGGTTACTATTTCCGTAGTACGACTGATCATCGTATGCGGTGGCTCCGGTGAATGTCCAAACTCTTCCAATTGGAATTAAAATGCAATACCGTAACCCAAGCCTAGGTGCTGGGATTACTATTAAGGTATGCGCAGGTTATTAAAACCTCCTTAAAAAAATTGTCTTCGTAAGAAGGTGTGTGACACCAAGGAAAACTATTTTTGAATAAAACATATATATAATATATGATGTTATCATACAGTCATTTCCATACTGTACATTATTATGCTGAGCATTATAGCTCACACTTGTTTTCTTAAATTGACACAACACAACAGTGAATCAAGATGCCTGCCATGAGAACCACAGCCAGGAAACGGGTAGGAAATGGCCAGCTGTTCTGTAGATTGTTTGGTGTTGTACCACAGGTAGTCAGAATAAGCTGGATTAGTTTTCAGTTGTTTATAGTTCGGCTTATTTATAAGTATGATTTATTTAAGATAAGAAACAAGAAATGTATATTTGGTCGGCGGAATGGTTAACAATTACTCTAGTTATGATGGTTCGTTTCCAAGACAATAACCTATAAGTGTGTGTGTGATAAGTGTGGGGTCGTGAAGTGTGAGTATTTATATATTATAGTGTGAGTTTTGTGAGTTTAGATGGCATGGCTTCCGAGACTCCTGACCCCGGGTTTTGGGGCGCCACAGAGGTGTTCCAGAAGGAGCATACACTATCACACTCCTTCAAGAAACTCTTGAAATTGAGGATTAAGTATTCTCCTCCATGATCTAATCGTATAACTTTTATACTTTCCTCTGTTTCCTTTTCTACTTCAGCCTTATATTCTTTGAACATTTCAAGAGAATCATATTTGTTCTTCATAAGATATACATTTCCATACCTACTGAAGTCAACAATAAATGTTATAAAGTAGTATAAGCCACCCCTTCCATCACACGCATTCGACCACATATATCATTATGTATAAGTCCTAATCGTGCGGTGGCCCTTTCACCTGATCAGGTAAAACAAGCTTTAGTCATTTTGCCAATGAGACAAAGTTTGCATCTTCCGTATGATTCGAAATCAAACTTATCCAAGTATCCATCTATATATAACTCAGAAATGCATTTCTCATTAATATGGCTTAACGAAAATGTTATAGGTAATGTTTGATTTGAGTCATCTTAGATTATATAAATTGTTAACCAATTGTGCAATATTATAAGCCTTATCATTAAAATAGAATGAACAATTATTGTTTATTTAATTAAAATAAAAACCATTCTTGTCCTGACAAGAAATTGATTTAATGTACCCACTAAAGGCAGGCACGTAATAATAATTTATCAAGTTCTTAATCTCACCTTATGGGCAAAATTAGGTATCGAGTTCCTTTAACTAGAGCAATAACTTTTGCTCCAATTCTAACCCGATACCTGAAGCTTGACCATTTCCGGTCTTCTTCTTTAGATCTTCCAAACAAGCCCGACTATTTAACTTTTAGTCGTCCAATTATTTCCACAGAACTGACAATCATCTCCTTTAGCAACACCACTATCAGGCTTCAAAAGCCGTTTGGGATTGGACTTTGGTTTTGCACCGAATAAGATCAAATCTTCACCTTGCCTGTCCACTTTCCCTTCCCATTTGCATTCCATGTGTATACCATCAATATGGACGTAATTCATGCCTTTACCGTGTTATTTTCAGCAGTTCTAAACATGCCTAATAACTCAGTGAGTGTTCTGTCTATCTCATTCCTTTTGTTCTTAACAAACTGAGAATAAAAGTTGTTCAAAGATTGTTTGATCAAATCAAGTTGAGTCTCTAGAATATTCTTGAAACCCAAAATATCAAGGTACATATACCTATCGTCTTTAGAATTTGTGGTCCAACCGGATATCATTCTCCCATTAATACAAAAGTATGGTGCCTTAGTATTGTCAAATCTTTCTGACGAGCCTATCTTTCGAACATCCTTTGAAGGTGCTCAATTAAATCATAAGCATCATTATGCTCTTGTTGATTCTAAAGCTCAACACTCATAATTACAAACATGAGATATGAAACATCAGTTGCATAATCAATTTACTTCTGGTAAGTATTTTGTTCAGCGCATGTTTCATTCTTAGCTTGAAGAAATAAAAGAGGGGTTTGAGTGACATCCTTGAACTTGAGGACAATCCTCAAGTTCCCATGTCAATTGAGGAAATTATTTCATGTCAGCTTGTCCTTCTCAAGGACTATTACATAGAGAAATTATTTATGTTATTTTTCATTTAATATCTACAATATTAAAGTGCATAAAATGACTTAGTCTACATATGATCATTAAATTATGTTCAAATGATAATTCACTTATGTATTCACAATATATATCTCCCACTATTTTTATCAAATCAATAGCCCTAACTATTAATTCGGAAAGAATATCTTCTATATCTTTCTAGTGAGCCAAGATCCATATTTCAACATGTGTTAGGTCAGCTTTGGCTTTTCTCCTAAAATATGATTATTTAGGTAGACAACATTTGTCAATTATATCAACTATATAACTCTTGAAAAGCTTGGTGGAGCAACATTTGTTCATATTTATCTAATAAATCTCGCCAAACTCTATGCCTCGAAGTTCACAATCCTATTGTGGTAACTTAGTTAAGTCAAACCTAATAGTCAAAAAGTATCAATATACTTCAACACATCTCCCACGATAGATAGAAGTAATTCGCTTTGGCGAACCCGCTCCTAATCGATCTAGGGATTAACGCATTGGACTCATTGGAAGGCATCCGATCAACTTAATATTAACTTTAGGGTTTTATTAATTTTTAAACGATCATGATCCCATCATAAAGACATTCCTAATTTTTCCTTGAATAAAATACTTCTAATCAATATTCGTCAATAGTTTGATTTCCAGGTAGCTAGGGAGTCACAACGATCTCTCTTAAAACCCACAACCTTACAAGTTCAATGAACCCGCTTTTGACAAAATCGCCCCATGTCAAAAAAAAAGAAAATTTGTATTTTATTCCGTGTTTCATAAACACGAGAATCTCATAATCGTTTTTTCAATTTAAAATCTTGAGTCATTACAGATTTTATCTTGTTTAGCAAGCATGGCATGGGTGTCGTATCTATTACATACATCCTTAATCTAATTAACATTCATCTTTATAAACTACCCTACACATACATTCATCATATAAGCATATATATATAGTGCAATAAATTAAATGTGGTTGGTTATGGCTTCATCCTGTGTGATCTTTATCAAGCTAATGATAAAGATCTAGGTCAATCTAAGGTGGAAAATAAATACAGGCTAACTGTTACATGACTTCTTTCTTGTATTACTTCCTTGGATGGCCTCCATGTGGGATTACCCTTCCCTGATCTTCAAATCTTCATGTCTTCGTGTACATTACGAGAATGAAATATAAAACTAATCTAATGAACTTACAAGAAGAACTCGAGTTATATTTGAGATTTAATAATTACAAGATCGAATGACATGCAAGCCAAATTTAAAAAACCAAAACCATTAACCTAAGGTCATAAGCCATAACCATCCACCATGCTCATTTAACAAATAAGAACATGTTAGAACACATAATCTGATCTTAACATATCATAACCATCATGATTTAATAATAAAAACCAAATATGGAAAAAATCAAAAAATTTGAAATTAAATCTAATAACATTAAATCGCAGATTACATGGTCTAAATAGCGTCAAACACCTTAAAAACGAGTCGATGATGGCTTTTTCCTTCTATTTCTTTCAGATGCTTGATTACCTATGGAATAGCATATTCGTTCGCCAAAATCGGACACCAGACACAGATTTCAGCAAATCCGCTGCATCAGATTCTGAATCGTATCAAATACGATTCTTATAATAAGAAAAAACACAAAACATGTATATATCAGTATATAGACAGATTATAAAATCATCATATGATTATACAACTCTCATGAATATCATATATTCAAAACATATACATACATACGCATATATAAACATAACAACATGTAAAACATACAAAATCACATAGATAATAGTCATGTAATATTGTATACATGTTATCATCATAAAATCAGTAAACACATAAATGAATTAAACACTTTTCGCAAGTAGCTCTGATGGCATTGAAGGGTTTCGAGCACAAGAACGCAACAGAAACAATAATTAAAAACGTGAAAAACCAGAATTTTCGAAACCCATTGCAGGATCCATGCGAAAAATAAATATTTAATTCGTAGATCAGATTGTTTACCTTAAGAAGCTTTACAAATTGGTTGAATATTAGAGATCCCAAGATTGTTCAATCACCACGCATCCCGCTCTCGCGATCCATTCTCTATCCGTATCCCATAATGCTTTGGTTCCCAAAATCACTAATATAATAAGTAATCCCTCTTTGTTATGTCGATTATTTTTTGTTTAATGTGATTTAAAGTATGGAATTTAATTGTGCAAATGACAAAGCCAACTATTATAACCGATTACATCAGTTACATCCATGAGCTAAAGAGCCGTGTACAAGAGCTTAGCGATCAAATTTTTGCTATGGAGGTGGCAATTAATGAGCACGAACAACAATTGGAGAGGTCTGAAGTTGATGTTTCACAAGAAATAAAGAATTGGGGGATATAGGTTATATTCTGAACAATCATAACAAAGTGTCTATTTGTGTGTTTTGTATTATTTCTGTCATAAATTCTAAGTAGACTGGTCTTAGTTATTAATTTTGTTTAAAACATAGCCTGAAGTGAAGGTGTTTAAAATCGATAACAATATGCTATGGATAACGATCCTTTTCCAGAAGAACAGAGGTGAAATTACTAGAATAATTGAAGCCACGACTGCCCTTGGATTTGTTCCAGTTGATATGAGTGCCACCATCTCAAAAGGAGCAGTTCTTCTTACTTCACACTTTGAGGTATATCTATTTCTTTTTTATGTATTTATTCACCGATTGGAAAGATATAAGAAATGTTGTTAATCTTTTATATTCAGGAAACTCCGGTTATTTAATTGTATCTTCTCTTTTCTATATTTTTATGAGCGTGCTAAAATAGCTTAGTAGGATACTCTTCCGTGTCCTGGTGTTCACGATAACTATAAGAATAGATATTACTAATATCAGCCTTATAAAATTAGAAGCTCGGTCCTTGGTAATTGGTATGGTGAGGGAAAGGCTTACTTCCGGTACTTGGTTTTCAAAATAAGTCGTAAAGGACCCAACTCTTGTATTAACACTATAATGAGATAGATGTTTAGTTGTAGTTTATTTCTGCTACTAGCTAGATAGGAACTTTTAGTCTCTTTTGTTTTGTTGTTTCTTCTCAGGGAATGTCCTTTGACGTTGTTTAAATAAAAATAAAAACTTTTAAGCATGCTTAAATAAAAAAAATTTTGAGATTTATTTTAGAGAGAAGTTTCTGTTGAGTAGTAAGAGTTTAACTTCTAGGTTGCTGTTATGTTTAGTCGTTTTCATGGTAGTAAGGGAAAATTGAGTTATGCTTATGCGTACAATTTTTCGGTTTGTTTCTTCATTGTTAATATGTGGTATTGTTCAAAGTAACAAAATATTAAATCTTGGTTGACAGAGTTGTAGAGGATCACGTATATAGAAATTTGAAGTGGATAATTCTAAACACGTCTTTTGGTTTGTGCTCAATTTACTTGAAAGCTCTGAGTGTTGTTTGGAAAGTTTGTTTCTTTTTGTTTAATAACACAATTATCCGGGTCATATGTTTTTGATTGATTTCTTTTGCATTTAATTCTATTTTGTTTGCAAAGTTAAAGTTACAGTTTTCCCACTTTCTTTTTGGAGTTGCAGTTTTTTGTTTCCCCGGTTTATTCCTATAAGTCCACGTTAACTAATGCTTTACTTTATTGCAGGAAGTTTAAAAAATGGATGTGCTGCCTACACAGATCAGTTTTTTGGTGCCTTTTATGCGGGGGCAAATGTAATATATTTTATTTTTATTTTTTTTAGGTAGCATTTCAAGGAAATATGGGTTTGTGTATTTGGCTTTGAGAAGAAAAGAACTGTGTGCAACATACAACCAATTGCTCCAGGACATACAACCAATATTTTATCAATTATTCATCTTTAAATGATTTTCTGATTGCAGTTAAGTGTAAGCTCTGTATTAAATCCCAGAATGCTTCAAAAATTACGAAATTCATATTTTATTAAGTTTGGAATATTTCAAGAATTTTAAAATTATTCCGGAAATTTTCTGGTTTTTATTCACCCGCGCGTTTGTTCGTTAATTCGTTAAAGTGCGGGTATGAGATGCGTTTAAGAAATATAAATTAAAGTATGATTTTTTTTTATTTTTATTAACTTTTAAATATTCTAAGAATTTTGGTATATAATTTATAATGTATTTGACAAAACTCTTGCGCGCAGCTATTTCACAAATTTATGAGAAAGCGAATCACTAGATCGATAAAAAATAAAACAGAAAAGATAAAAACAATTGGGCTTATCCCCTTATCTCTCCAACCCCATCTCTCTCACGCTCCTCTCCCTCTCTCCTTCTCAATCTCGCGTTTCTCTCCATCTCATCTCTCTGTAATATCTCATTTTTTCTCTTCTCTCTCTCTGCTACTCTCTCAATCTCGCTTGTCTCCCTCTCTCCTTTACTTCTCTTCCCTCCTTTCCGTGCTCTGTGTGTGTAAATCATGTGTGTGTGTATAAATCGTGTATATGTGTGTGTAAATTGTGTGGGTATGTTTGCTGTGTGTTTTTCCGGTCATCACCGCTGCCCTTGTCCTATTTTCGGTGACTTTGTCACCGCCCCTCCCGCTGGTTCAGCGCGTGTACACGCGTGATAGTGATGGGTCTGTTTTGATTTACTTGTTGTTGCCTTATTCAGATGTTTTGATTGAATTTTAATTTTATTAATTATGCAGTGTTATACCCAAACAATGCAAAAAGAATTACAGAAGGGGGGTTGAATATAATTCTGGCTCCTTTTCGATTTTAAGACTTTTCTTACTTAATATATAATAGTGTTTGATTTTGCAAGAAGTGTGGAATGAAACTTAAATTGAAATCAAAACACAAAGTAATAAAACACAAAGCTTTAAAACTTTCTGGTTGATTTGAACTTATCCACCAAAGATATATATTAGTATGAGAACTCTGTGATGCTTGAATAGCGCACAGCTGCTTACAAGTGAACTTACAAACTTACAGAGAAATTCTTAACAGATACAGCTTTTTCTATCTCTCTGAAAAATATTGCTTACTTAGTTAATTGTTCTACTTGCTTCTTCTTGGTTTATATATCACCAAGTTACATGATAGTAAGATAATATAATAAAATAAAATTATATCTAGTCTAACTTCATGCTGCTACATTACTATATCCAGCATCTTTGAATATCTTCATATTTGCATGGAAATGGTAATGCTTCTTTGTTCTCTAAATCCTACAATTAGACTGCCACATTCCATTTCCAAACACCCGACGCATGTGACTGTGTTGTCACTGTCAACTGCTAATTTGAGTATTATCATCCATCGGGATTATGTAGATTATCCGTTAGGAGCCTTGTTGCTTATCCGTCGGGAGCCTTTGTAGATCATCCGTTGGGAGTCTTTCTGTCACTTAACTCCAATTCACTTATACAGAACTAAAAGACATCTTATATTTAAAATTAGCCAACCTATTCTGCATATCAATCTAGTAGTCAACATGACTTAAGGATTTCTACAACATCTACTCAACTAGAACATTGCTGATAGCAGAAATGTGCTACAAAACTTATTGTTACATAAGCTACACTCTCAATGGATGTTCAGTTGTTATCCGTCGGGACTATAAAGATCATCCGTCGGGACTATAATCAAACATCCGTCGAGAGCTGTAAAAACACTAAGTTAAACCTACTAAGGTGTTTTATTTATCTTATCATCAAGTTCACAACATTTTTCTAAAAATCTCCCCCAGTTTATGTCTACTGGAATTGTAGCCATAAATTAAGAGAAACTTAATGATAACAAAACACCCTAAATGTACAGATTTAATAATAGTAGATGAAACTAGTAAGTGCCACAAATTTATTGAAAATTTGACAAAGTAAAATGTATAAAAAGTTCTCACAATCATTATCAAGGTTCTCCTCTAGTCTGCGCAGATGTTTTCTATTTCCTTGATGGTCTTGATTTCTTCCCAAGTTTCCAGTTGTTTTCCTCAATTTGATTTTGGAGCTTCCTGTGGAATTCAAATTCTTTAGCATTTGACAGATCTAGCTTTTCTTGTATTTCTAGTAGAGTCTCATTGCTTGAAATGCTTAACTGGTCAATCCAATCTGAAGAATCTTTTCACACCTTTGTCATCCATGAATTCCAGCAGCCAGTAAGGCCTCAAGTGCACTGTACTTCCTGTGAAGGGAATTGTTAGAGTTCTTGGAAGTGCATTTGAGGCTTTTTTGCTCCTCAGTTCTTCTATCTTCTTTAGAAACAATTTCTTGGCTGTCACATTGAATCCAAAATTCTTCCTGAAGGATGAAAAGATCTTTATCAAAACATTACAACTTCCTTGGAGAATTCTGTGAATGGGCCATATGACCTCTCTACCACCTTTGTATTTGAATAACAGTCTTTTAGGGAGATGCCTGTAAGCATCAATCCCTCTTAATTCTTCCAATTCATCCAAGTAGAGATTTATATCTGAAAATTCCTTGATGTCACAGATATATAGAAGATCTCTCTTGTTGACAGTTGGTTGAGCTTTGGCTAAGGTTTTGTTTCTGAGAGTCACAGGCTTGATCTTCTTGATTGCTCTTATCTTTGTCTTCTTTGCTTTGTTGAAGATTGGTAGGTTGAGTACAGGAATAGGCAAACTTTCCCAGTCCATAGGCTCATCCTTGGGAACTATTGGCTCGCCATAAAAGTTCTTTGTAGGATCCACCTTAAATTCATCCTGCACTGCTGAAGGTTTGGATGTTTGAGTTAAGGTTGTAGACTGTTTGGGGATGTAATCTTCCATTTTTCATCACTGAAGTCCAGTTTTCTTTTAGAATGGAGCTTGTATCTAAACTTCCTTTTCTATTGAGGTTCCTTGTGCATTTTCTCATCCTGATCTTTAGCTACTACAGGTTGCTTTTCAGAGATTTCAGTTGCAGCTTTCACAGCTTGAAGCTTGGCTACTATAGCAGCTTGCTCTTTCTTCTGTTTGAGCTTATTAGCATCTGAAGCAGCTTGCCTATTTTCTTTCTTGATTCTTTCTTTTTCCTCATGTTTAGCTGCTGCAAACTGAGGGTGTCCATCCACCACACATATCTCTTTCCCATTCCTGTAGATTTTGGCAATTCTTTTCTTTTATATTGAATTAGTTGGATCTTTGAAGAATGCAGTGGACCTTGCCAACAGCTTCTTTTCATCTGGTTTTGGAGTCTCAAACATGAGATCCAAGGGATTCTTGTCTGATGACTTTGGATAATTCCTTTTAGGTTTCAAAACCCAGTTTGCTTTTGGAGACTTAATGCATGAATTTTGGCCCTTTTCCAAATAACTCAAACTCATTTCATTCACAGAAATTTGCTTGACTTAAGAGTAGTGATGAAAGATCTTGTCTGGTTTCTTTATCTAATCAAATTTCTTCTGAATTTCTTCATCAATCTTCTTCCATTTATCATCTAATTCCTCTTCAGCTGTTGCAACATCAAGCTTTTTGAAATCTGACTTTGAATTCAACTTAGCAGCTGCTATCTGGATCAGATCAATGCTGTCCAAAACTAGTGGCTTAGGGTAAGTAATTTCTGGAACAATTACTTGACTGATTTGTATATTGAGCACACTCTCCCCCTCACTTGTTGGCTCTCTTTGACTAACTGGGACTGTTGAATCTTTCTCCCCCTTTTTGTTAGCATCAAGTTGAGTGGAGGTAGAAGTTTGTGAAGCCACTAGCTTTTGAAGCAACTGAGTTTGTTGAGCTTGATGTAAATGAATTACAGTGAGAGAGGCTTCCACTGCTTTTAGTCTTGTATCCAGGGAGTCTACCTTCATGGTTAGATCATTATTTTTTCTGAGTTATCTCTGTATGTCAAGCATGGTTGTGTTTGGAAACTTGGAATCTAATCTGTCAGAAATAACCAGCTTAACTTGATCTATTTCAGTTTTAATGGTAGTGACATCCTGATTATGTTAAGAGACTGGATTTTGTGCAATCGGAGAGAGTTGAGATGTGCTTGTAGAAGTTTCTCGGTGTTAGCATTGGTTGTGGCTTGGAGAGCTGTCTGTGTTCGTTGAATGATGTGGAAGAGGGTGGACTTGAAGTGATGCTCATCATATTCCTTGGAAAATACCCAGGATGGAGTGTTTGAACTGGAGCTAGGGCCTGCTTATCCCCCTATGTCCATAAACTCTTCTTCATCAACATCTTCATCCCCAAAAAGATCTTCAGAACCACCAGTTCCATTGTCAACATCATCACTGGCTGGGGCTAGCATGGTTGTGATGGCATCTTTAGCCATCTGTATTGAAGCTATAATATGCACTAAGTTAAGTAGCTTCTTAGCCTCCTCATTTCCCTGTCCAGCCAAAATTTGATATGCTATAACAGGATAAGTAAATATCTCAGCATCCAAAGAGATAGAATCTATTACAGCTTGATATTCTTGCTGAAATAGTTTCTCTTTTTCTGCATCACTGACATTCATTGACTCATTAGCAATGGATTCCACCTGTATCTCTCATGTACCTACTTTTCTCTCATTTTCTCTCTCTTTTTGCATCAAGGTCTCCCCTTGGCTCACCACCCTCACACTCTCACCTTCACCTTCTAAGGTAGAACTCCCCTCACTCACTTTTATCAGGCTAGAAGAAATAGCCTGCATAGTTTCTCTCTTTTCCTCTCCTTTTGCCTGAGAGCAACTCAGCCTCTCACTCTGTTCACTCCCTTCCCTCAAACCTAGGAGTGATTGTACAGCCACTAACTCATCTACACTTGAAACAATTTTTGATAATTCAGCTTGTGTAGTGAGTACCAACGGATGAGGAACATCCGTCGGGGTAGTAGTTAGAATAGCCGACGGATGACTGCTATTAGGCATATTCATTGGGATATAATTACTAACCGATGGATGAACAATATCCACCGGTATAGAAGAAATGATAGAGTTTGGAGTGGAAACTATAGTGGACTCTGTGCAGACTGATGAAAATTTTGGCATAGAAGTCTCAACAGTTCCTGAAAGAATTGGCAAGTGAGCCAACAAATCATCTAAAAGATGATGCTCGCATTGAATTTTGGCTTCTCCAACAGAGTTAAAGAAGGAGAATCAGGGATTGATGTGTTGATCATATCCACATCTAGAGAGTTGGTGGGAGAGTTTTGTGTGTGTGTGCTTCTAATATTAAAGATTTTGGCCGTGACTCCACATTTATTGTAGCCACATCAAACTGAATTTGAGATGGTGCAGTGACTTAGTCTTTAGCTGTAGTTTGCACTGTGTGTGATCCCTGTGCATCCTCAGTGTGCTTAGCTTTCTTCTTTCTGGTATAAGTTTGGGGTGAATCAGTGTCCCTAGCCCTTTTGATCTGTGATCCTGGTTGGGAGCTTGTTTCAAAAGTAACATCTTTTTGAGAGGATGAAACTAGAGATGTGCTAATTTCCTTATTAATCACCACAGTTTGTTGGGAAACTGTAGTGTGGCTTGATTTGGGTACACTCATCTCTCCATCCTTATTCTTAGGGTTTCTTTTATTTTCACCCTGTCCCTGACCTATCTTACCACCCTTTACACTCCCCTCCTTGGTTTTGGTGGATTTTGAAACTGGAATCTTTTGAGAGACACCTGAGTGTGGTTTCTTTGACTTGGGTTTAGAAGATTTAGGTTTTGTGGCTTGGGTAGGCATCTGTTTGGTCACATTCACAGATGCCATAGCCACAGTTGAAGGCAAAGAAATAGGTGGTTGAGAAATAGTGGTAGAGACATAGATGTT
Organism: Apium graveolens; assembly: GCF_009905375.1. NCBI lineage: Eukaryota > Viridiplantae > Streptophyta > Magnoliopsida > Apiales > Apiaceae > Apium > Apium graveolens. The sequence goes on along the minus strand of NC_133651.1, from coordinate 86,159,468 downwards.
TACCTCACTTACCTAAGGCAATTCCATGATAGGAAAATAGACAAGGGGCACCTCTTTGTGGTGATCAGCCCTGTTCAAATCTGTAATCACTCTTCTTTCTTGAACCCAACAATTCAGTTTGTTGGTTGGGTTCTCAATGACAAGATTCTCACAAATATGGTTAGCAATAATCATGAAGAATCTAGCATAATAAACATTTTTAGTTCTCTTTTTAATTTCCCCTAACTTGTATCCTAACTCAAACAAGATGGCATCACTAAAATTGTAGTACTTATCAGTAAGAAGCATGTGAAGCATTATAGTGTTGACGGAATCAAAGTTACTTATTTTACCAGAGAACACCTTGGTAACTACATCACACAGATAACTTCACTCTCTTAAGACCTATTCTCCTAATCTCACTTAACTTAGTGGTAGGGAGTGCATAGCCCATGGAATTAAGCAAATTAACTATATCAGTATCTGTGTGTGGCTTAGTAGTAGTGTTATCAGGAATCTTAAAGCATGCTTTGATAATTAACTATTAATGCAATGTTCTTTACCTTTAATGGAGAGAGTGATGGTTTTGTCTTTTGACTAATATACAGCAGTGGTCCACATCTCTTCCATAACTGAGCATGCAACCCTTTACAAAATCCATCATTTTGTGATAATCCTTAGATGCTGGAATCTCTTTGTTCACTAGAGCAACAAAATTGTTCTTCTCATATATGAATCCTGACTAAGACATGATCTTTACTACTGGTGCCATTGTTAAAGCAAGGAAATTGCAAAAGAAAGGGGTTTTGCTTTGAGAGAGAAGAGAACAGTTAATTGCAGTAGGGAGAGATAAAAGAAAAAATAAACTGAAGTTAGGCTTTGATGTACTCTTAAATAAAATGAGATAAAAATTAAAGATAAAAATTAAAGACCCAATGAGAATTGCCCAAAATAGCCGTTTAAAATAAAAATAAACTGTCAAAATTCTGTCAATTATCCGTCTTGATATACTTACAGACTATAAGTATATCCGATGGATAATATTCAGTACTTTTAACGACTAAGATGTAGACAATTCGACGAATGGGAATAAAGCAATTATCCGCCGGGTTTAAAATAATCCATAAAAGTGATTGCTTTTTACCAGGCTATAATATTTCAATGGATGATCAAACGCGAACATCCGTCGAGATGTAAATTTTGACTTGGCCAAAATTTCATCTAAAACAAAAAAATCAATTAAGTTTCTGGCTGCATTATAACTTGCAGAATTATCAGAAATAATTTAAGAATAATTAAGCATACCTAACTCACTTACCAACCTAGTAAAGGTGGATTCATCAAGTAGCTTGGTAAAGATATCTGCAAGCTGTTTTTCACTTGGAACAAAATGAAGTTCCACAGTACCATTCATCATATGTTCCCTAATGAAGTGGTACTTGATGTCTATGTGTTTTGTTCTTGAATGCTATACTGGATTTTCAGTGATGGCAATTGCACTTGTGTTATTACAGAAAATAGGAATTTTGTCCACTTGTAGAACATAGTCCAACATTTGGTTTTACATCCATTTAATCTGTGCACAGAAACTACCAGCAGTAATATACTTAGCTTCAGCTGTAGAAGTAGAAACTGAATTTTGATTTTTACTGAACCAGGATACTAGCTTGTTTCCTAGAAATTGACAGATTCCTGTTGTACTTTTTCTATCAATTTTACAACCTGCATAAGCTGCATCTGCATATCCAGTTAGATCAAAACCAGAATTTGTAGGGTACCAAATGCCAAGTTTTGGTGTGCCCTTGAGATATCTGAAAATTCTCTTAATAGCTACTAAATGAGATTCTCTAGGATCAGCCTGAAATCTAGCACAAAGATAAGTAGAAAATACTATATCTGGCCTACTAGCTGTTAAGTACAAAAATGAGCCAACCATGCCTCTATGGCTTGAAATATCCACAGACTTCTCAGTAGTGTTTAATTTAAGTTTAGTTACAGTGACCATGGGAGTTTTTGCAAATGTGCAATCCATTAGATCAAACTTCTTTAAAAGATCATAAATATATTTGGTTTGACTAATGAATATTCCATTACTAACTTGCTTAACTTGTAAACCAAGAAAGTAAGTTAGTTCTCCCATCATGCTCATTTCATACTTACTTTGCATCAATTTGGCAAACTTTTTGCAAAGTTTTTCATCTGTAGAGCCAAATATAATATCATCTACATAAATTTGAACAAGTATACTAGAGCCATTTACATTTCTAAAGAATAAAGTTTTGTCAACAGTACCTCTTGTGAAGTGATTTTCTAAGAGAAACTTTGACAAAGTATCATACCAGGCTCTAGGTGCTTTCTTCATTCTATAAGGTGCTTTCAAAAGATAGTAGACATATTCTGGAAAATTTGGATCTTCAAAACCAGGAGGCTGACTGACATAGACTTCCTCCTCCGAATCTCCATTCAGAAAGGCACTTTTGACATCCATTTGATAGACTTTGAAATTGGCATGGGCTGCATAGGATGAGAAAATTCTGATGGCTTCAAGTCTTTCAACAGGAGAAAGGTTTCATCAAAATCTATTCCTTCTTGTTGATAGTAGCCCTTAGCAACCAATCTAGCTTTGTTCCTTACAACTATGCCATTTTCATCCATCTTGTTTCTGAATACCAACTTGGTGTCAATTGGATTCTTTCCTCTAGGCTTGGGTACCAGCTTCCATACCTTGTTCCTTTCAAATTGGTTTAGCTCTTCCTGCATAGCTAAAACCCAATCAGGATCCAACAGAGCTTCTTCTACTTTCTTTGGTTCTTCCTTAGAAAGAAAGCTGCTATACAGATATTCTTCTTGAGTTGCTTTCCTTGTTTGAACTCTAGAAGATGCATCACCAATAATGAGCTCAAAAGGGTGATCTCTAGTCCATTTTCTCTGTTGAGGTACTTGATGTGTAACTGAGTTTTGATTAAAAGAAACTCCCCCTGAGTTTGTGAATCTTGGATTTGAAGAAGGAGTTCTTTTTGTAGGTGATCTGTTTTGACTCTCAGCTTCTCCAATTATTCTGATGGATGATGCACTTTGTATCTTGATGGATGAAGCTGATTTTCTACTAACGGATGATGCATTATGCAACTCGACAGATGCTGAATTTTGAGCATCATTGGACATTGTCTTTTCTACATTATCATTAGCCATTGTTTCTTGATCACTATAATCATCACTGTCTTCACAAGTCATCTCCACATTATTAAATTTGAGGCTCTCATGGAAATCTCCATCTATCAGTCCTTCAATCTTTTTATCATCAAACACAACATGTACAGATTCCATAATAATGTTGGTTCTTAGATTGTAGACTTTATATGCTTTCCCAACTGCATATCCAACAAAAATTCCTTCATCTGCTTTGGCATCAAAATTTCCATGTTGATCAGTTTGATTCCTTAAGATAAAGCATTTACAGCCAAAGACATGTAGAAAGTTTAATGTTGGATTCATGTTCTTGAACAACTGGTAGGGAGTCATGCATTTGGCATGATTGATCAAAGAAATATTCTGAGTGTAGCATGCAGTATTTATAGCTTCAGGCTAAAAAATATGTTGTTAACTTTGATTCTTCCAGCATTGTTCTTGCAGCTTCAATGAGAGACCTATTCTTTCTTTCCACCACTCCATTTTATTGTGGAGTTCTGGCTGCAGAAAACTCATGCATGATCCCATTTTCTTCAGAAAATACTCTCATCACAGAATTCTTGAACTCAGTTCCATTATCACTCCTGATTCTTCTAACCTTGAAGTCAGGATAATTGTTAACTTACCTTATGTGATTGGTGATGATTTCACTAGCCTCATCTTTTGACTTTAGAAAATATGTCCAAGAGAACTTTGAAAAATCATCCACAATTACTAGGTAATACCTCTTCTTTGAGATAGACAACACATTTACTGGTCCAAACAAGTCCATGTAAAGTAACTGTAAAGGTTCTTCAATTGATGATTCAAGTTTCTTTCTGAATGATGCTTTAATCTGCTTTCCCTTTTGGCAGGCATCACACAATCCATCCTTTGAAAACTCCACTTGAGGAATACCTCTAACCAAACCTTTCTTGACTAGCTCATTCATGGTCTTGAAGTTTAGATGGGATAACTTATTATGCCATAGCCAACTTTCATCTTGACTTGCCTTGCTAAATAGACAAGTAACAGATTCTGTATTTGATGAGTTGAAATCAGCTAAGTACACATTTCCTTTTCTCACTCTAGTGAGAACTACTTTTTTGCTTCTCTGGTTGGTCACAACACATGCTTCATAATTGAAAGTGACTGAGTTGCCCTTATCACAAAGCTGGTTGATACTCAACAAGTTATGCTTGAGTCCATCCATTAGGGCAACCTCTTCAATGATGACATTATCCTTTGAAATCAAGCCATATCCCACTGTATAACCCTTGATCTCATCTCCAAAAGTGATACTTGGGCCAGCTCTTTCCTTGAACCAAGTGAGCAAGGTAGAATCTCCAGTCATATGCCTTGAGCACCCACAATCCAAATACCAAAGATTCTTTCTATTTCCCTGCATACATCAAAATCAAATCAAGTTGATTTTGGTACCCATGTTTCTTTGGGTCTTGCCTTGTTAGCCTTTTTTTTGGTTTCTTAGGCTTGACCTCATTTGACATGGGTATTTTAGATTCATCCTTAGTCATTTAAGTTTGGCCTTTGAAACCATTCATTGAAGCAGAATTATCATGCACATTTTGATTAACATGAAAATGCATGCTATGTTCAAACATGTTATTCCAGTAAGGCATGCTAAATGGCATTTGAGGCATACTGAATGTAGCATAATATGGATTAGGTGTAGATGGCATATTAGCAAATTGTGCATTCATATTCTGTGCAGGAAAAGCATTCATAGACATGGCAGGCATGTTGGGAAATGAAGGAGGTGTAGACATAGAGGTAGGCATAGAAAGATTACAATTAACAGATAAATGATTAACACTGCCAAACTTAACAAAAAAAATTCTTGGAGCATATTTATCAGGTGTGTAGTTATTATGTTTATTAATTCCTACCTTTCCATTTATGTTGTTTTTCCTTTTTGATTCTGCTTTAACCTCAATCTTATCTAATCTAACATTCAATTGCTTGATAAACAGATGACAAACATTAACTCTCTTTTCTTTTCTCACTTGACTTGATTCTCCTGAAATAAAGTTTTCAGAAACTGATCCATATTTATCATTCAACTTAGCTAGCTTAGCTTTGCTAACTGGTTTACTTACATTCAATGGATGTGGCTCAATATCTCTCGACGGATAATCCTTTGGGTTATTCGACGGATAATTTTCATCATTCATCGAGTCCACATCAGTTAGCATTCCTTCAACCAAATTGAAATCAAGCTTCTCCTTGTTCTTTTTCCAGGCTGCATCACAGAAAGATTCTATTCCTTGAACTTCAGTGATTTGAGCATGGACATCTCTAGATGATTTCCATGCCTTAATCACTTCCTGTTCTCGTTCAAGTTACTTTATTAAAATCTCCTCTTTCTTTAAGGATTCTGTTTGTTCATCCTTAGCAACCTTGCATTCTAACTTCAATTTTTCAAACTCAATGAATTGAGTCTCTAGCACATTGTTTCTTTCACTTAAAAACATATTGTTCTCTTTAATTTTATTTTTTTCTTTAGTGAGAGACTTAAGTGTAACACACAGGTGATATAGTTCAGTAGACATGTCATTTATTGTATCATTACACTCATCTTTAGATAAATGTGCTAGGTTAGTTGTGATTACCTGATTACTTGATGAACTGGTCTCTGTTTCATCTAATTTGGCCATTAGGGCTAGATTGACATAGTTTGTTTCATCATCTTCATCCAATCCATCTGCAGCCCAGTCATTGTCTTGTGTAATGAAAGCCCTTTCCTTTTGCTTGAGCAACTCAAAGTATTTCTGCTTATAATCAACAGGCTCAAACTTCTTTTTGCTAGAATCAGACTTTCTACACTTACTAGCAAAATGACCTGCTAAGCCACATTTGAAACACTTGAATTTAGACTTATCAACCATGTTTCTGTTTGGCTTAGCTGCTCCAAAATTCTTCTTGAATTTAAGCTTGGCAAATCTCCTGGATAAGAATGCTAGATGCTCATCTATATCATCCATGTCATCTTGGCTCAACTGTCCTTCATTTTCAGCTACCGGCCATTTACTCTTGCTTTCACAGACCTTTGAGTTTGATGCAGATTGAACAGCTTCAACCTTCATCTCATTTCCTTCTCTTGCTCAGCAACAAGTGCAATTGATCCTCTTTTCTTCCTTCCTTTCTCAATCCTTTCATCTTGCTCTATTTCAAGCTCATAGATTTTTAGGATACCATACAGTCTCTCCAAGGTGAACTCCTTGAAATTCTGAGAATTTCTTAATGAGACTGTCATTGGCTTCCATTCCTTGGGCAGAGATCTAAGGAACTTGAGGTTTGAGTTTTTGGTTTGCTAGACCCTTCCATGTAACTTGAGAGCATTCAGTAGTTTTTGAAATCTACTGAAAATGTCATTGAGTGACTCACTTTCTTCACAATGAAAATGCTCATATTGCTGAATCAAGAGTTGCATCTTGTTCTCCCTGACTTGCTCAGTACCATCACAAATAATTTGAATTGTGTCCCAAACCTCTTTAGCTGTTTTACAGTTTACGATGTTGTCAAACATATCACCATCAACACCATTAAACAGTATATTCATGGCCTTTTTATATTTCCTGACTTGCTCAATGTCTGGATCAGACCATTCATGTCTAGGATTTGGAACTGATGGTTCATTCCCTGTAGCAGCTCTCGTAGGGACATGAGGACCTCTTTCAATGCAGTCCACATAAGTTTCATCTTGAGAGAGAAGATGTAGGTGAATCTTCACCTTCTAGTGGTTATAGTTGTCTTTGTCCATAAATGAAATTTTCTCTCCCACATCCTTTTTGTTCATCTTGTTGATTGTTGTGATCTTTACACTCTTTGTACTTCAAGAGCTTGCTCTGATACCAATTGTTATACCCAAACAATGCAACAAGAATTACAGAAAGGGGGTTGAATGTAATTCTGGCTCCTTTTCAATTTTAAGATTGTTCTTACTTAATATATAACAGTGTTTAATTTTGCAAGAAGTGCGGAATAAAACTTAAATTGAAATTAAAACACAAAGTAATAAAACACAAAGCTTTAAAACTTTCTGGTGGATTTGAACTGATCCACCAGAGATATATATTAGTATGAGAACTCTGTGATGTTTGAATAACACACAGCTGCTTACAAGTGAACTGACAAACTTACAAGGAAATTCTTAACAGATACAGCTTTTTTTATCTCTCTGAAAAATAATGCTTAATTAGTTAATTGTTATACTTGCTTCTTCTTGGTTTATATATCACCAAGTTACATGATAGTAAGACAAGATAATAAAACAAAATTATATCTAGTCTAACTTCATGCTGCTACATTACTCTATCCAGCATCTTTGAATATCTTCATATTTGCATGGAAATGGTAATGCTTCTTTGTTCCCTAAATCCTGCAATTAGGCTGCCACATTCCATTTGCAAACACCCGACGCATGTGACTGTGTTGTCACTGTCAACTGCTAATTTGAATATTATCATCCTTCGGGAATATGTAGATCATTCATCGGGAGCCTTGTTGCTTATCTGTCGGGAGCCTTTGTAGATCATCCGTCAGGAGTCTTTCTGTCACTTGACTCCTTTTCACTTATACAGAATTATAAGACATCTTATATTTATAATTAGCCAACCTATTCTGTATATCAATCTAGTAGTCAACATGACTTAAGGATTCCTACAGCATCTACTCAACTAGAACATTGTTGTTTGCAGAAATGTGCTACAAAACATTGTTACATAAGCTACACTCTCGATGGATGTTCAGTTGTCATCCATCAGAACTATAAAGATCATCCGTCGGGAATATAATCAAACATCCATCGAGAGCTACAAAAACAATAAGTTAAATCTACTTAGGTGTTTTATTTAGCTTATCATCAAGTTCACAACATTTTCCTAACATGCAGGAAAATACATGACTGATATTCGTAAATAAAATAAATAATTTTGTGCTGAAATTTTTAATTAATCGGTTAAATTTTTGTAGGACGTCCGATAAACGGAAACCCGCAAATTTTACTGCCGTCGGCGATGAGCCTCAGCGAGCCGATTGTGGATTATGAAGATATAATCTGAGTCCTACGAATAAAAACATAAAAGTACGGATAATAATTAATAGTTAGTAATGGAATTTGTATCGATGGTTGGGATTTGCAGAATATGGATTGTTTGTTGTTGTGATTGACGTCAATTTGATTTCGACGGGTTAGTCCGATGAATAAAGAAAACGCTGCCCGATTTCCGAGAAATCAAATAACGAAAATATGGGAACATAACCTATAATTATCGGAGACGTCGAACGAGGATATACAATTATATTATACGAAACCAAACTACATGTTGAGGCAAGATATTTTATAAATAATCGATTACCTTATTTTTCAAAATGACGAGTATATGTATTTTCTGAAAACAAATACCAAATTGAGTGTCGAAGATGTGAACCATAATTGTTATATGTATTTCAATAAGACATATAAATACGAGTCGGGATTTCATATCAAATAGGTAGATTTGATAGCAAGGATGTGTGACACATAATGATTGTCTAAATTAGGGCCTGAGTGATCAATCGTCAAGCTCAGCAAGGTTCCAATCGAAGGGCCTGAGTGTTGGAGTCGTATCCAGAATAGGGTAGTGGTTTGACGAAAAAAATCCGAACGTTCAAGTCAGACCAAAATCAACCAGTAATAGTGATTAAAGCTTATAAAGGCAAGTATTCCTAAACTTTCTTCTAGTATACTACAAATATTTCTTCCCTATTCTAAATTCAGAATAGCTAAATGTTTTTATATTTCACTGCAATTATTCTTAATTATGCAAGTCCCTTTTTTTTGTTCTTTAGTATGAATCGTGATCTCTTGAGCAAATCCCCGTTATTTTGGGTTATTTGCGAACCCTGAATCGGGATGTTTTGAAATTAATTTGATTTGACACCAAAATACTCTATGGACTGGATGGTTACAATGAGGGCCAGTGATGAACTGGACCCTAAGGGCCAGAGATGGCTGGACCCTTAATTACGGAGGCCAGTGCCTGGGTACCTTATATGTTGGTGGGTCTATAAAGATGGGTATACATCCGCACTATACCCTGAGTGATCAGCAGGTTATAGTGCATATGTTGGTTCTAGTGTCCAATCTAATTTATTGTTGATCACCATTAACGGCATTCTTCCTTGAAAAGTTTTATGATTACCAAACAGGACTAAGAATTGATTTAGATAATGAATCAGTGAACTACCCATTGCTTTTGATATATGATAGAGGGCTAATAAAGGCCAATGTTTTATTCGCTTAACTACTTCAAATAAATAAAGATGTTCATAAAGTTATTCATAGATTTTGTCCGGAAATTTCCTTTGATATTGATACTTGAAAATCAGTTATGTACTCGCTAGGCATTTTCGGCCCATTCTTACATTGTAAATTCTTATTTCTTTTAGAGACAAATGAGGATAAAAGTGAATAGCTTTTAATAGATAGCAAAAGTTAGAAAGATCTATGTTGCAAGAGGATGAAGACGTTAGAAAAATAAGATAAGGGAATTAGTACAAAGGTATTTAAACTTGTATTTCAGTTGTTGTGAATTTTAGAAGGTTAGATTCTTGTTTCATACCATAACCTGTAAACGATCCGGAATTAAGGGGTCATTTGTATATTATTTTATATTATGTAAAGATTGTTTAGTGACACCAAATTTCGACCCCGGATTTGGGCTATTACAAGTTGGTATCAGAGCTACAAGTTATTGGTTCCTGAAATAAGAGTAGGTGAGAGTAAGATGAGAAAGACCCTAGGTATACTCATTTTGAGTTCGAGTTGAGTGCGAATTAGGTTTAGCGGATCCGATATGGATTTTGTAAGCTAGGACATTGTTGAGGGAAGTGTAAGACGAATATAGTAACGTTATAGATATATTGAGTTCTCAGACCCTATGGTAGTGAAGAGTCTGCAGCTCGTCGGAGACTGGGTAAATTACCCTGCTTTGCATATGGATTAAAGGATTGATTCTCGTGAGAACTTCATATAAGGAAAGATAGATGAGTTTTAGTATGATCCAACTTAAAATTATGTAGTAGGCAAGCTCCAGGCTGGAGGCAACGAGTCGATTGAAGTTGACGAAGAGATATTGTTGCAAATTTTAAAGGCACCATTGCGAGAGGTTTCCTATTATTTTCGGGCGTCGTGTAAGGAATGACATCTAATATATTAGGTATACTTAACGAAGATGCGACTTTATTTATGGATAGAATGTCGAAGGACATCAATTGGATGTAACTATGGCTTCAGGGATGACGTTGAAAATATCAAAAATAGTACAAAATGTCAGCATTGGAGTAAGATTATGATTAAGATAGTAGGCAATGGTAAATGAAGTTTTCGTCGACTATTGAATATGAAATGAACCTAAGGAGGAGTAGAAGACATATTAAGGTGAATGGACCCTTATGTGGCCGTTTATTTAATTAGATTTCTCATTAGCAGATTATAAGAATAAGAGTAACTTATTTAGTAATGACGACCAAATGTCCGATTTTCAAAATTTTAAAACAACTGTTCGAAAAAGATTTTCTTAATAAACTTTCTAAAAGATCTTACCATTAAAATGAGTTTTAAAAATTTTGGTTATCAAATTACTACTTGAGTTTCTTATTAGTATAAACAGTAATTACCCGGAAGAATATTGGACCTAGACTCAGTATTGGTAGTTAGGGGGCCAAGTGTAACCGCTAATACAGAAAGATTTAAAATTATCTCAAAAGAAGAATGTAAACTTTGCTTAATAATATCAATAATTAAATTAACATGTTAAAACGTTATTTACCCAATTCATGAGATTATTAAAATTTAACAAGATTCGTGATTTAAAAAGACGGAGGATAATTGAAGGAAATGGAAGACTCTTCCAAATGATTGGAGAAGAATAATGTTCCTATCGACGAAGTTGAGATGTTGCGTTATCGATGGTTATTCTACACGGCATAGATGAAGTGGGAAGCAATGATTATAAATTTCATAAGGATGCGATTATGATCGAATTATTAAAGTATTTTATGTGGAGGCATTTCCAGATGGCAATCTGAAGTTATGATGTGACCTAAATTGTGAATCTGTTATTCGAACGATCCCTGAAGGTATACTTGAGTGAAGAGTGGACGATGACCAACAGTGTCATTCTTTTCTCTAATACTATAAAATATATTCTTCTTGATGCTTGGATACATATGATGTGGCGTCCTCCAAACACGGGTCAGAAGTTTGGGTTCCACACACACACATGCCTTATTTATAACCTGCTTATAACAATAATAAAGATAACAATAATATGCAGTGACCCTATTTACCAACTACCACGGATCGCAACAGGTTAAAGTATGCACACAAGCCACACTTCTACTTATATTACATACCGATCAAATCCCAACTATTCCAAACTCATAACTGAGTATTAAACATTATTACAAACTTTTACAGACTTAAATTGTTCCAAAAGAAGCCTACAAGCTCAGCTCAATCAACCTGAACCCCTAGCTCTCGCGCTGGACTGGGGATCCTCAATACCAATCGGTTCCTTTTTAACTGGAAAAGAACAGAAACAATATCGCACAAATGAGCTAACTAGCTCAGCAAGTCAAATGACAAAACTGAGAATAATGATCATCAGGTGAACATGATTATGATATCAAGTGAACAATGGGTTATGATTTAGAATTGGATATTATACTTTTAATTTAAAAACCAAGGTTAGGCTGCTGATCAGTCACGCACTAACCCCGAGCAAGGCACACAGCCTTGCTCTAACTACTGGATCCAAGGCACACATTGGCCTAACTTGACCATTATATGGTCTGACCACGAATCTGGTCCACAATTTTATAAAAACAATCCAATTCTAACATAATAACAGAATGAACAATAATAAACAATAACCAGAATCATTAACAACAGTGAGTACTTAACAATGAAAGGATTTCAATACTTGTATGGATCAACAAGGTAATTTCAAAGCTTGGATGCTGGGTAATAAAAGAATTGGATAATAAAGGAATCAACGTTTCAGGGTTTCAGGGATTTGGTCTTTCAAAGCATAAGATATCATGGGTTGAGTATATAAGTAATTCAGTCCAGCGTTAGGTATTTAGTTTGTATGTATTTGTGGAGTAGTATCGTAGATTTGTGGTTCGTGTTTGGGTATATAATAATCAATGGCTTAGAAAGAATATGGTTCCTGGCTCAAGAACAATAATTGGAATCAGGGTTTAGGTTTCTGTGCTTCAAAGCACTTGCAATATCACAGGTTATCAAGTACTACAATATCTCGAGAAAGTTCAGAACACTTGCCTGGTACTAGCTTACTATTCTGCACTCGCTTCCAATCACAATTGTCTTACTCCTCAACTACATGTTTCCCTTTCCCACGTCTGGCCTCTTCTGCTCACATATCATAAGAATCTATCAATCATCAACTCATAGGATTATATTCAACACATACTTCTATCTACCCTTCGTTTTACCCAAATCCGATTAACGGATTGAAAGTTACGCAATAAATAGTAAACATCGAATATACAACCCGACAGTCAACCAACATATCACATATAACACATAATACGTCACATAATCAATGACATAACATTTATAAAGACATTTCGGGTCATAAATAGGCTTTCTGGTATTTAAAATGATTTTTAAAACATTTTTTGGAATTAAAACGGGTCGTTGGATCAATTTCGGATTAATAAACAGGGTTCGGTTGGCCAATTCTGGCTCCGAAATAAGTTTAGAATAATTATCGAGCCTTGAAAATAATTTAGAATAATATTTTAAAGCTCAAAACTATTTTTTGGAATTTTTAAATCATTTTTAAATAATTAAATCTAATTAAATAATTGATTAAAATCAATTAAAAATCAATTAAATCAATTAATCAATTAATTTTCAAATTAATTGACCAATTAATTAATTAAAAATTAACTGAAATTAATTAACTAATTAATTTAGATTTATTTTCGAATTAAAAATAATTTTCAGAATTAAAATAATAATTTTCAGAATTTTCAGAAATTAAAAATGAATTTTTATAATAAAAATAAATAGGAAATATGATTTTTAAACATTTTATAAACAGGAATCCTATTTTTGCAAAGTCTGGAAACCTGGGGGACCAAACTTCATCGTTTTCAAAAGTACAGGGACCAAACTGCAATTTTGCAGTTCTAGTCGCCGGAAAATCGGGGGTGGCCGGAAAACTCACCTCCGGCATCCTCCCACCACCATCACTTCCAGAATTAAACTACAGATTACCAGGAACATATCCATGCAAACAAATCATTCTAATCATCCCTGTTTAGGCCGTAAATTGGCCAAGAACATCGCCGGTTTCCGGTGAACATCGGGAATTTTAAAATCACAACTCCCTACGATTCAAGCATCCTCTGTTAACGAGCTATATATCAATCGATTACAAATTTCATAAGGAACACAACCCACTATAAATCAACAGCTAATAACCCCTAAATCAAAAACCCCCAAATTTCAATTGAAAACATTCATACGGGTTATAAACCCTAATTTTAAAATTCGAAAATCAAACTAAAATTTGAACATGTTATTGAATTCCAAATCAGACGTATAATATACCAAAATCATCAGGAAAACAAGCTCTATAACATGCAATCATCAAATCATACAAACAATCATCCGAACAAAATTTCATATTTCTCATAAAAATAATTCGAAAATAAATAAATTTTTAGAAATTAACCCTTTGATTCTGCAAGTGTATGGATTACATATTCTGATAGAGCTTCTCAAGACCTTCAAATCCAGTACTCGAGCTTTTCAAAAAAAAATCAATAACACCTTCAAAAGTTGGTTTGATTCTTGGAATAGTTTATGATTATATGATTTTTCTCTGTAAAATTATATATTTATCTGTCTGCAAATGATTTTGATACGAAATAAAATACGGTAAAAGGCTATTTATAATTACGGAGAATTAGTATCCCGTTGGATCATTCCGGATATAAAACGGTACGTTTATTTGTAAAAACTGATCCAAACGGTATCGGTTTTCGGGATAATTATCCAAACCAGTACAATTTGTGTTGCGGTCTTGGTCTCAGCGCCTGGTTACACATATTACGAAGTGATAATTGGGATAGTTTAATAAAAAGCTCCCATTTATCGAAAATACGGGTTTTATTGATTTACCGAAACGAATATTGTATCGAAAATGTTGCGCCGGGACCCGCGCAGGACAAACCGTACGCCGGATCGAAAAAGTCGAAACATGGAATATGCTCGGAATATTACAATTAGGTTAGGAAGAAGTTCTTGGAAGAGTTTCGGGTTCCAAAAACGTAACAACGGTTGACGTCGGCTGGTTCCCGTTTTTATAAAATAGATTTTAAATACTCGGAAAAAGATTTTATAAATTTCATATGATCCTTATAAATCCATAAATCAACCTAAAAATAATTAGGAAGATATGACAATTATCTATGTTTTATTTTGGACATATAAAATTAAAATACTCAATTAATATTATTTTTGAATATCCAAGTACAGATAACACTTAACAATTAACTCACAGAATTGATACTGAACACACATAATAATTATTTAATATCAAAAATAATTACACGATATATCCCCGATATTACATATGAGCTTCTTTTATTAATAAATTATATGAGGCGAGAAGGAAATAATTTTTTTTGTATTTCTTCCAAATTATTTCTCTTCTCAAAATATTGCTTTCTGATTGAGACAAACAGTGTTGTGGTGTGACACTTTATTGGAATGACGAAGAGTCTGGTGGGACGCCACCTAATCATGTGATGTACACCATATAGTATGAAAGACTGGCCATCTTGAATACAAATATGGTTGTCTCATTATATCTAAATCCTCACTCATTTTTCGTTCTTCAATTATGATTTATTGACTTATGGATTCTCCAAATTGTTTTGTTGCATTGTTGTTCTTTACACGGCTTTTCAATCAAAATCATATACACAAACTCTCTTCTTGTGTAAAGCCTATTCTTTGAAGATTTTAAAAGAAATGGAATATTCCTGTGTAGCGGATGGAATTGCATGTCGAATATAGATATGATTGCAAGCCAATAAATGGTGGACAATTGCGTGCAAAGGAGAATTGATACACGGATAATGTAGTTGCTATGAAGACATCAAATGAGATGGTTGTTCTCGTTATGGGGATTTCATCAGTACGTTAGATTTTATTAATGTGATGCACTTCGAATCAGGAGATTTTAACGTGAAATGAATAGTTAGCGAACCGTAGTAAGTAAATTAATATTAAAATAAGAAAGTAAAGTTGTGTACATCAGACAAAGAAAATGAATGTCGGGATGACAACCAAAGACTAAGGAATTTTTAAAAATGACTCGGGAAAGCGATTAATGCGTGAAGCATCCTTCCGTCGTGGGAAGATACTTGTCATGAAGATTCAAGATGAAATAAATCTTAATTACGAACAAATTTTGAGTGTGTTCTTCAAGGAATTTTCAGGTTCCCTAGCTTAAGTAAATGAGTCATGGTGAATTTAACGCGTAAAACTGATTTAACGATGAAGGTTCCGTATGGAAAGTCATGGGAAGAGATAAAGAAATGATAATCCAACTGTGAAATCTTTTAAGAAGTAACGTTTTAAAATCAAATTGAATTTTTACCAGATTGTGATAATGTTGGTTGAGACCATGTATTAAGTAACAGAAGTTAAACAAGTTAACTAATGAAAATGAGTGTATATCGTCAAAGATAGAGGATTTGTGTGATTAGTCGAAGGATTCCGTATAATTCTTAAAAAGTAACTATATGCAAGTATCACTGGTGAGGAATAAGATTAAAATATATCCTTAAGACGGATTTATGAACAAGTATAAGTGATATGAATTGTTAATTAGAGCGCTTGAATTTAAAAGATAAGTTAAAAGAATCGCGAAATAAAGTTTTTAAGAAATAACAAGTAAGTTTGAAGTTCATTAATAATATTCTGTAATATCCTGAAAGAATTGAGAAAAGGTATGGTTATATTAATCATTGTTGTTTATGACCTTAGTTCAATTAAAAGATGCAGGCTATGTTAAATTAGTAGTGTATGTGATTAGCAACATGATATGTTTTGGAGTATGGAGAAATAATGAGTTTGATTAATAAGGATGAATTAATATGACTGTGGATAGTTTGGTTGATTGATGATGTCAGATTGAGTCCGATTGGTAGTCAACGATATAGGGGAAGTGCTGCCCAAATTTTCGGAAAATACCCTATCTTTAAAAAATAGAAAGTATACTTCAGTATATTATTGATATCCCTGTTGATACTCCAAATGATTGCAATCTCGGTTCTTGAAAAAGGCTGTTATGACCAAACTGACTTTATATAATTGGTCTTTGACTTCATTTAGCTAGTTATTGCTTGGTTTAACTGATCAATTAAAAGAGTTATTTGATTAATTTTACCAACTAATGGTCAGTTAAATGAAAATTGATTCCAATTAGATTAAGTCAAATTCTGACATGCTTTTCAGATTTGAAATCAGAGTAATTAGGAATTTGGGGGAAGTAAAGACATTAGTAGAAATCAGAAGTTAGTAGAATTAGCGCGATGTTACTGCAAGTCTGTGTGAGGTTTATCTAGATGAATATGCCCTTTGCAATTAACAAGAAGGACAGAAGTTATTGGTACATGCTAGTGAGAAGAACATTACCAAGAACTGAAGGTTCAAGAAAGAGCAAAGAGATTTTATCATCTGTAAATAGTGCTCCACAAAGGAGATGAATGTATACCTATATAGAATGATGAGGTAATGAAAGTTACTATGAAATACTAGAAAACTCGCGAATACAAGTACCTGATGTATTACAGAGGCTGGCAATGTCCGCATGTGAACTAAGGAAAAAGAAGCGTCGATTATGTAGGAAAGACTATATATATAACTTACATAAACCCCAATAATTAGAAACATATTTCCAGTTCGAGAAAACTAATTATGAGATAAGGAATAGTGAGAGTTAATTAGAAGTAAAAGTGTGTGATCAGTAATAATTTAAGTAAGGCTAAGAAAATAACTGTCAATGGATTTTGATGATTCTGTTAGTAAGAATTTAAATATTTACAAATAAAAAGCCTTCATTCCATTATTAACCACAGAGATGGCTTATCCAATGATGGACAGATTAGTACTATCAGGAAGAAGAGATCATTTATGTTTAGAAGAAACCATAAATCAGGAGAATAGAAAATTAATTAAGAAAAGAAGTGGAATCAGAAGGATGATAAAGCAATTTAATAAAATAGTCCATGATATAAGTAAATTGTGAACATCAGATGTGCTAGAACTGATATAAGAATGAAGTGAAAGGCCAATAATTGGAGATAGAAATTCTATCTTGAGAATGCGAGTAAATAAGGAAGGTTAAATGAAAATATTGGTGAGCATGGCATAAGAACAAAAATGGAAAGACATGTAAGTATTTGTTATATCTACTGAAGGACCAAAACCAGCAACAAAGGGTGAGCATGATATTGTAATGATTTCTAAATGAATATAGTTCGTTAAGAGGTATTATAGTAGAATCACTTGAGGACTAGAGATGAAGAAAACGTTATTTGAATTACTATGGATAGGTAACCAAACCTGATAATCCTTTTATTGCTATATATTACCCGAGGAGTAAGTTCCATATTGCTTCAAGGAGATGGTAGCATGTTACCAGATTCAAGTATAAATGGTAATGAATCGATATTATTATTGGATTAATTTGTTGGCAGAAGTGTGAGAAACGCTATGAACCGTGTTGAACCGAAATAAGATATATCATTCATGAATATATCGACACTAATAAGGCAGAAGTAAGAAATAGGAATTGACTAAATCTCGATAACTCGAGAAATTCAGGTTACTCCGAGAATATGATACGAGACATAAAGAATGAAGATGACTTTTTAATAATGTGTCGTGAAGAAAAAAAATGAGCGTTGTATGTGGCGGGACGTTAGAGAAAGGTATTACAATAAATTTTATCTCGGGACTCCCTAGAACCAAATAAAATAATAATATGGGTTATAGTTTATGAGGAAAGTATCCAGATTAATATATTTTCTTCTAAATAGTAAAAGATTTTCGCTCAAAAAATATATTCAATAATAGTTAAAAAGGAAGTAAGGTATAATAATAAGTGGTGAATTAAATGTAATTGTTCAGATTCTCTCTTTAATTCTAAATTCTGGAATTGATTTGGGGAAATTTAGAAACCGAAGACACCCTGAGCTCAATATATCATTCGTAGATGAACGGAAAGTATAGGAGATCGATTAAAGGGTCTCGAATGCGATTGAAAGCGATCATAAGACAGGCTAATTAAACAAAGACACACGTGGAAAATGAAGTAAAACAGTTAGTGAAAGTAGGAAGCGTTATTGAGCACGAAGTATTATAATTAGAAAGAAAATAAGATTAGTGTAAATTAAGTTAGTTTGTTGGGATAGTAAGATAAATAAAAAAGTTGTGAATGAGTTGGCCTTGTTGCCACAGGCATAACGAGTTCATAAGATGTTAATATGTGTATAACCAGGAAGAGTAATTTAGCTTCGTATGTATAGAGTGGATACTTGAGTTAGGTTGCGTGAGCAACTGATAGATTTTATGTCGGTAGAAGACCGTTGAGTAGTGATTAAAGTGATGAGTTAAGCTTATGGAAAAGTTGTTTGGGTAAGAAATTAACCTGAGAAATTATAAGTGAAATACTTGAAATGTATCATTATCTGTTCCTTAACATGATTTTGAGGATATTATCCTTTTAAGGGGGGAAGGATGTAACATCCGGGAAATATCGTGTAATTATTTTTATCAATAAATAATTATTATGTAATTATTAACGTGAATTTTGGTTAATTATATGAGGATTGATATTGATGGTTGGGTGTTTATATATGATAAAATTAGGATATTTTAATTTTTAATTATCCAAAATAAAATATATATAGTTTTAATATTTTCAGGTAATTTTTGGATTGTTATGTGATTTTATAAGGATTTATAGATTTAATAATTATTAACTCGAGTAATTATAAAATTACTTTATAAAATTGGGGATTGTCCAACTCCAACCGTTTTTGCGTTTTTACAACACAAAACTCTTCAGAAAACTCCTTCCTAACCTAATCTAATCATAATGAATATTTTTCGTGTTTTGACTTTTTCGATCCGGGGTACGGTTTGACCCGTAGAGTCCCGGCGTAAATTTTTTAATACGCTAATCATTTTATAGATCGATAAAACTCATATTCTCGAAAGACGGGATATTATAAATTTATTTTCGTATAAAGTATTTTATAAGGAGCTTGATTTTGTTGATTATCCAAATCTAGTATTAAATTGTATCATTTTTATAGTTACTTAGCGGCTAAGTAATCTATTTTTTCGGACCCGATATATAAGGGTAATTATGGAATTATTAAATAAATAAAATATGTTACGGTTTTGTTAGGAGAGTGTTGTATTTATTATTAGATGGATGTGACTCTGTGATATTCGAGGATTAAATATATTATTAAATACTGAGTTGTATTATTTTCACTTTTAAAAGTGATTTAATTGAAGATTTATTCTCATAAATGTTGAAATTGATTCTAATATTATATTTATGCTTTTATAATTTCAATATTTATTTTTAAGAATTTTTAAAATTCAGAAATCAATATTTTATAAATTATTCATCTTTAAATGATTTTCCGATTGCAGTTAAGTGTAAAGTCTGTATTAAATCCCAGAATGCTTCAAAAATTACGAAACTCATATTTTATTAAGTTTGGAATATTTCGAGAATTTTAAAGTTATTCCGGAAATTTTCTTGCTTTTAATCACCCGCGTGTTTGTTCGTTAATTCGTTAAAGTGCGGTTATGAGATGCGTTTAAGAAATATAAATTAAATTATGAAAAATTTTATTTTTATTAACTTTTAAATATTCTAAGAATTTTGGTATATAATTTATAATTTATTCGACAAACTCTTGCGCGCAGCTATTTCGCTAATTTACGAGAAAGCGAATCACTAGATCGATAAAAATTAAAACAGAAAAGATAAAAACAATTGAGCTTATCCCCTTATCTCTCCAACCCCATCTCTCTCAAGCTCCTCTCCCTCTCTCCTGCTCAATATCGCGTTTCTCTCCCTCTCATCTCTCTGTAATATCTCGATTTTTCTCATATCTCTCTCTCTCTGCTACTCTCTCAATCTCGCTTGTCTCCCTCTCTCCTTTACTTCTCTACCCTCCTTTCCGTTTTCCCCTCGGTTTTCCAAGGTTCTGGCCGCCTCCTTGTTCCGGTGTGCTTCCGGTAGGGGCCTGTTCTGTTGGCTCGTTGGTGTGTATGTATATAGATACATATATATATATGTGCTCTGTGTGTGTGTAAATCGTGTCTGTGTGTGTGTGTAAATCGTGTGTGTGTGTGGGTGAATTGTGTGGGTGTGTTTGCTGTGTGTTTTTCAGATTATCACTGCCGTCCTTGCCCTGTTTCCGGTGACTTTGTCACCGCCCCTCCCCCGTTTTAGCACGTGTATACGCGTGGTAGTGATGGGTCTATTTTGATTTACTTGTTGTTGCCTTATTCAGATGTTTTGATTGAATTTTTATTTTATTAATTCTGCAGGAAAATACATGACTGATGTTGGTGAATAAAATAAATAATTTTGTGCGGAAATTTTTAATTAATCGGTAAAAATTCGCGTAAGACGTTCGATAAACGGAAACTCGCAGATTTTACCGCCGTCAACGATGAGCCTTGGCGAGCCGATGGTGGACTATGATGATATAATCTGAGTTCTGTGAATAAAAACATAAAAATATGGATAATAATAATTAATAGTTAGTAATGGAATTTGTATCGGTGGTTGGGATTTGTGGAATATGGATTGTTTATTATTGTGATTGACGTCGATTTGATTTCGACGGGTTAGTCCGATAACTAAAGGAAACGCTACCCGATTTCCGAGAAATCAAATAACGGAAATACGGGAACGTAACCTATAATTATCGGAGATGTCGAACGAGGATACATAATTATATTATACGAAACCTAACTACATGCTGAGACAAGATATTTTATAAATAATCAATTACCCAATTTTTCAAAACGACGAGTATATGTATTTTCCGAAAACAAATACCAAACTGAGTGTCGAAGATGTGAACCATAATTGATATGTGTATTTCAATAATACATATAAATACGTGTCGGGATTTCATATCGAATGGGTAGATTTGATAACAAGGATGTGTTACGCATACACGATTGTCTAAATTAGGGTATTTCGACTCTATAGGTGCTAGTCGGAAAACCCGAGGATTGACATCAGACTAAAAATAGCCTAGTGATCAATCGTCAAGCTCAGCAAGGTTCCAATCGAAGGGCCTGGGTGTTGGAGTCGTATCCAGAATAGGGTAGTGGTTTGACGGAAAAAAAAGCCGAACGTTCAAGTCAGACCAAAATCAACCAGTAATAGTGATTAAAGCTTATAAAGACAAGTATTCCTAAACTTTCTTCTAGTATACTGCAAATATTTCTTCCCTGTTCTAAATTCAGAATAGTTAAATGTTTTTATATTTCGCTGCAATTACTCTTAATTATGAAAGTACATTTTTGTTCTTGTTCCTTAGTATGAATTGTGATCTCTTGAGCAAATCCCCATTATTTTGGGTTATTTGCGAACCCTGAATCAGGATGTTTTGAAATCAAAGTGATTTGACATCAAAATACTCTATGGACTGGATGGTTACGATGAGGACCAGTGATGAACTGGACCCTAAGGGCCAGAGATGGCTGGACCCTTAATTACGGAGGTCATAGTGCCTGGGTACCTTATATGTTGCTGGATCTATACAGATGGGTATAGGTCCGCACTATACCCTGACTGATCAGCAGGTTATAGTGCATATATTGGTTCTAGTGTCCAGTCTAATTTATTGTTGATCTCCATTAACGACATTCTTCCTTGAAAAATTTTATGATTACCAAACAGGACAAAGAATTGATTCAGATAATGAATTAGTGAACTGCCCGTTGCTTTTGATATATGATTGAGGGCTAATAAAGGCCAATGTTTTATTCGCTTAACAACTTCAAATAAATGAAGATGTTTATAAAGTTGTGCATGGATTTTGTTCGGAAATTTCCTCTGATATTGATACTTGAAAATCATTTATGTACTCGCTGGGCATTTTCAGCTCACTCTTGCTTTGTAAATTCTTATTTCTTTCAGAGACAAATGAGGATAAAAGTGAATAGCTTTTAATAGACAGCAGAAGTTAGACAGATCTCCGTTGCAAGAGGATGAAGACGTTAGAAAAATAAGACAAGGGAATTAGTACAAAGGTATTTAAACTTGTATTTCAGTTGTTGTGAATTTTGGAAGGTTAGATTCTTGTTTCATACCGTAACCTGTAAACGATCCGGAATTAAGGGGTCATTTGTATATTATTTTATATTATGTAAAGATTGTTTAGTGACACCAAATCTTGACCCCATATTTGGGTTGTTACAACTATCTTATCAAATCAACATTTGAGCATGGCCACGCATTTCATAATCTAGCTCACCCAAAAGGCCAATAATATCACTCCTAAAATAGGAGGGTTAAATCTCATCTAGATCGTTCATATTTCTCATACGATTCATAATATACCCAATGTCCGCTTTTATCATTACCTGGTCAAGGATAACTTTTAATGGAACCAATGTACATTAATTATCTTATAGAGATATAATGACTTCAGTTCTAAGGACCATTACATCATTATCACTGTGAGAATTACTTATGACACAACAGACATGTAGAATCTCATATTGGGTATGTCCAGCACCATGTACATTCACATATGCCTGTGTTTTTGACTTTAGTATCACTATACCTATGATCAATGATATATGATCATCAGTCGACAAACACTCCAGTCTTAATGCATTATTATTGTCCCTTAATAATAATACTTGACTAGGGACCTTTAGGAATATTGATACTATTCTCGTAATCTCATTTCTAAGTTATGTACTTAGAGATATAGAATTGCATATCATATTCCAAGGACATTTATTAATCTAACATTTATATCGCAGTAAATTAAGGATTAATAAATTATAAAGGGATTAGTCGATTGAACATAAACATTATTAATCCAAATGTCTAAAACTAAAACATCATAGTGTTGTCTCTAGGGCACAAATACTAACATAAACCTCTATAGTTCAGAGGTAGATTCCAATCCACATATTTTGTGACCATATATTTTGATATAATTCTCTTAAATTCGTTCATTTTCTCTCCTTTTTATTTCGTGTAAATTAAGAAGAACAACCCTTCCAGAAGGGGAGGTACTGCCGAATGGCTATCTATATGTGTGATAGAAGCCTAGTAGGATACCATTTGTTGTTAAATTACATGTCAAGTACTAAAGACTGACCCCCTTATGTACTAACTATGCAATAGAACAAGTGTTCATGATCATAGTGATCTCTCAATAAATTCTTTTACTTCTATATGATTGATCAAACTTTCGAAGATAGAAACAGCTAGAAAAGGATTAGTATGAGTACGATGGTATTCGGAATAGAAACTCATTCATGATACTAAGGTTGACTCGTTTATTAAAAGGTTATAGAACGCTAACGAGCAAAGGTATAACCAGTATAGTATTAGGTACGGAAGACGGTAATGATTACGAACTGGAAGAGAGTGGGTATTAAGAAGCGAAAGCTATAACGCTAGAATATATGATGAGAATCTGTGTGATAAACTTGAAAGGAATTTGGAATGATCACTTAACACGAATCGAGTTTTCTTACGACAATAGATGTTGTGTCAGTATCAGGATGACGCCTTATGAGACCCTTTAGGGAAGGCAATGCCAATCTCCCTTGTATTGGGATGAAGTTGGATAGAGCAAGATGCTCGAGCCTGAAGTGGTCCAAGAAACCAAGGATATTGTGGATTTAATCAAAGGACGGCTGGTAGCAACCCAAGATAGGCAGAAGAAGTATGTCGGTCTGGCCCGAAAGGGGGAAGGAATATGAAGTAGGGAACCTAGTGTTGTTAAAGGTATCCCCTTGGAAAGGATTGATGAGGTTCGGAAAGAAAGGAAAGCTAACCCACGATTTATTGAACACTTGGAGATATTAAGACGTATTGGGAAGTTAGCATATGAGCTAGCCCTACCCCCGAACCTGTAGCTAGTTCATAACATGTTCCACATATCAATATTAAGGAAGTATAATCTAAATGTTAGACATATAGGGGAATACGAGCGTGTAGACATGCAACAAGACTTGAACTATGTGGAGCAACCAGTAGGGGTTATGGATCAAAAGAAACAAGTTCTTAGGAACAGGGTTATCAAACTAGTCACAATTTTGTGGCAGAACCACAAGGTGGAAAATCAACCTAAAAGTTAGAAAACGCAATGCTAGAAAGGTATCCGCAACTATTTTCTATCTGATTCTGGGACGGAATCCTTTTAAGGAGGGGAGACCATAATAACCCCAATTTTTGGAATTGTTGAAACCCTGATGAATAGTAACTTTTTACTGATTGTGCTGATTAAGAAAAATTATCAGACCACACTATATAGGAGTACTGTTAGGTAAATTCTGAGATCTTATTAGTATTCTATAAAGTAAATAAGTGTATGTAAAGGTCGCCAGAATTCGAATTCGGGCCCTTTGATTTTTCCCAAAAATCCACCAGATACCGAAAGAATTGAGTATAAGGTAACCTGATTAAAATGATTGAAATTCAAGACTATAAGACAGGATCATTAAAGGAATATAAAATATTAAGAAAGGTTTAGGAAAGCCCAGGTAATCAAGGAACCAAGAATCAAGCTTGTACAAGAATCAAGGAACTAGAAACAAGGCGATATCATCAAACCACAAGATAATGACAAGTGGCAGGGGAATGAAGTAAGCAGGATGATGTAAGCAACCGGAAAAGATATTTATGTAAGAATGATTCTAGACCAAATGTTTTAACCAACCAATTGCCCTAGGTTAGGTAGATATTTTCTTGGGTGATTTGTGGCCAAGTAAATTAACCTTGATTAAGCCAAGGTTAAGCTTAACCAAGGCTAATTTTCCACATATTTCACAAAACACAAACAAAAAGCATTTCATTTCTCCCTCACCACTTTGCTCTCGGACAAATCAGAGACAACAACTTCAAACTGCTCTATCTCCTTCGATTCTCACTCAAAAATTATGTTCTATATCTCTTTGGAAAGGTATTGAGATGGCCTACAACTCTTGTTCACAAGTATTGTCCAGATAAACATGGTAAGACCTTCATTTTTCCATTTATTTCAAGCTGACTAATAGTAACTCCGAAAGTTTTAACTTTTTCTTGAACTCCTTTGGAAGTTTGAACATGATAAACATAGATCAAGGCTCTCTTAAGGATTACAAGCTCTTTTTAGTGTGTTCAAGGATCCAATAAAGGTATACCTCTTAGTTTAGCTTGATGTTTATTATTGGGTTTGATGATAGTTATGTTTTAGTACATGTATGCTTAGATCTATTACCTCGAACCATGATTAAGCATGTTTTAATGGTGGGAACCTTGAGTTGATGAAAATTAGGTATTAGATGATTTTCCTGAGATATTTGTGAAGACAAACTAGAGTTGATGATGCTTAGGTTGTTATTTGAATGGATGTCAAAGATTGAAAATCTTGGAATCAGAGTAAACATAAAGTTATAATGTCCGATTTTTCAATCCCATGTTTTGTGAGTAACATTCAGACTCGAAACCCCAACTTTTAAACCTTAGAATTTCCATTTTTAGCTAGATCTTTTCATAATATTTGTTTTTATATGTGGTTCTCTTAGTTCCGATTTACAGTTTAGGAGAACTGACTGTTTTAAGTTACATCATTTCATGAATGAACCCCTACCCCTCGAGTAACTTTAAGATCATATTTAAGGCTCTAAAGGACTTATTGAAACACGAAACAATTATTTAAGGGGTATGAGACAGTTGGTAAAGTCCTCGCAAAAGAGTCTCCTTAAAATGTTTAACGGTTAATTTTATAAAAATGGTGGAGCCGAGAGTACTCGAGTGACTAACGTAAATCCTTAAGAATAGAAGTGAACGTTAGGATATGCATACGTAAGGTTTAGTTTATTTCAGCAATCGAGGATTAGTTCCGGCTTATATTGTTGTTCATAGGTTATCGGACTTACTCTAAACTTAAGTCTACCCCGGACCACTCAGGCAAGTTTTCTACCCGTATACTATTATTATAGTATATATTGGGGTTAAACCCAATATGTGATATGATCTTGGTGATACAAGACATGGTTGGATTGGGTAATAATTGTATTTGTTGACAATTATTATTATAATGGGATTGAGTAATAAGTGTATGTGTTGACAATTATTATCATAATGGGAATGGGTAATAATTGTATGGGTAGATAATTATTATTGTAATCGGATTAGGTATATCTTGTTGGCTAAGTTTGTGATGGCTATATATACATAGTCATGTTATTGTTTTGATATATGTTTAAGAGATGTAGTCATCTTAGGCATCATGTGAGAGATGGTTGAGCATTGGTTGGCTAAAGTATCAGTTTGGGACACCATTGAGGTGTTATGTATTGATGTATTATTGATAATTATTTTGATTAATAATACAAGTTGGGACGTGGGTTTTCCACGTCAAATATATTGTTGTGTGTTTGTGTGCATACTCTGTATTGGTAGAATTGAATCTCGAATATGTGTGTGTTTCCTCCTAACAAGTGGTATCAAAGCACAGGTTCGAGGTTTGTGATGAATTGGGTTGGAGGAACGTTCGAGGTTCAATTGGTATGGTGGAGTATGCTGATGGATTTGCTGACAACGTTACGTGCGGTATGGCAGTTGACTTGAACCGTAGATCAATTCGTTCGGACTCGAGATGGAAGATGGATGGGATCATTATAATAGTTTCATTGGTTTGATGGTTGATCAAACAGGTGAAAATTTTTGGATGATACTCGTGATGTTCTTCAAAAGAGGCCGAGGATTGTTAAAGTAAGGATCGGGTGACTCAATGCTTAAAGGAGGCACTCGTGGTTGATGCACATTATTTTTTGGATTGGTATGTCGTTATGACGATGAACGGTAGTTTGGAGGTATTGGAGGTCATTACACGGGTTTTTGTGATTCTCAAAAGTTGGAAGAATGAGATGAATGGATTCTTGTTCGAGGGGAGGCATCGGCGAACGGACGTTGATGTTTTGATGGTTACCATTCAACCTGATCTGGAGTATTGGTTTGAAGGGGAGGATTGTTGGGGTTAAACCCAATATGTGATATGGGCTTGGTGATACAAGACATAGTTGGATTGAGTAATAATTGTGTTTGTTGACAATTATTATCATAATGGGATTGAGTAATAATTGTATGTGTTGACAATTATTATCATAATGGGAATGGGTAATAATTGTATGGGTAGACAATTATTATTGTAATCGGATTAGGTATATCTTGTTGGCTAAGTTTGTGATGGCTATATATACATAGTCATGTTATTGTTTTGATATATGTTTAAGAGATGTAGTCATCTTAGGCATCATGTGAGAGATGGTTGAGCATTGGTTGGCTAAAGTATCAGTTTGGGACACCATTGAGGTGTTATGTATTGATGTATTATTGATAATTGTTTTGATTAATAATACAAGTTGGGACGTGGGTTTTCCACGTCAAATATATTGTTGTGTGTTTGTGTGCGTACTCTGTATTGGTAGAATTGAATCTCGAATATGTGTGTGTTTCCTCCTAACAAGTGGTATCAAAGCACAGGTTCGAGGTTCGTGATGAATTGGGTTGGAGGAACGTTCGAGGTTCAATTGGTATGGTGGAGTATGCTGATGGATTTGCTGACAACATTACGTGCGGTATGGCAGTTGACTTGAACCGTAGATCAATTCGTTCGGACTCGAGATGGAAGATGGATGGGATCATTACAATAGTTTCATTGGTTTGATGGTTGATCAAACAGGTGAAAATTTTTGGATGATACTCGTGATGTTCTTCAAAAGAGGCCGAGGATTGTGAAAGTAAGGATCGGGTGACTCAATGCTTAAAGGAGGCACTCGTGGTTGATGCACGTTATTTTTTGGATTGGTATGTCGTTATGACGATGAACGGTAGTTTGGAGGTATTGGAGGTCATTACACGGGTTTTTGTGATTCTCAAAAGTTGGAAGAACGAGATGAATGGATTCTTGTTCGAGGGGAGGCATCGGCGAACGGACGTTGATGTTTTGATGGTTACCATTCAACCTGATCTGGAGTATTGGTTTGAAGGGGAGGATTGTTGGGGTTAAACCCAATATGTGATATGGGCTTGGTGATACAAGAAATAGTTGGATTGAGTAATAATTGTGTTTGTTGACAATTATTATCATAATGGGATTGAGTAATAATTGTATGTGTTGACAATTATTATCATAATGGGAATGAGTAATAATTATATGGGTAGACAATTAATATTGTAATCAGATTAGGTATGTCTTATTGGCTAAGTTTGTGATGGCTATATATACATAGTCATGTTATCGTTTTGATATATTTTTAAGAGATGTAGTCGTCTTAGGCATCGTGTGAGAGATGTTTGAGCATTGGTTGGCTCAAGTATTAGTTTGGGACACCATTGAGGTGTTATGTATTAATGTATTATTGATAATTGTTTTGATTAATAATATAAGTTTGGATGTGGGTTTTCCACGTCAAATATATTGTTGTATATTTTTGTGCGTACTCTGTATTGGTATAATTGAATCTCAAATATGTGTGTGTGTTTCCTCCTAATAGTATATATGGGCTGTCTTGAGATAAGTGTATGATTGATATTAACAAATCTTGTGATATATTAAAGCATGTCAATATGATATTTATATATATATATATATATATGCATGCCTTTTTTCTATCCTGATATTTCATTATCAATTCAATTGCTTATAAACTGCATAATACTCATGCTAGAGATAAGCAGTACTTGCGTATACCCTTTGTATAGGGGACCTAGAGTTAAATACTTTCCTAAAACTGGGAGGCGAGGTTCCCGAGTATATTTTGTATAGTTTTCTTTAACTATTAATCAAATAAGGTATATTCGATAGTTTTGAATAATAATCAAACTTTATTTTCGATTATTCAAATAAAGATCTTACTTTCGTATAACTATATCTTTTGTTATTTATTATTCATTTCGTGTATTAGTTTCAAAACTTTTACTTTATTTATTTTTATAAAAACTATAATTTATGGGAATATTATTTAAATAATAATATTCAGATATTTTTCTAATATATCGGAACTGATTTATTTTATTAAATCATCCTTACTCCAACGTTTTTAAAAATGTTTTCGAGTCTTCTAAATGATTTGAAAAGTTAGAGCAGATCCCAAAACTCGTTTTCAAATTTAGATCTTCCTTTCGAAGGGGACTTGAATACTCGCTCAAAAATCTGAGGGATCCAGCTTCGTGATATGTTTTTACATTTGGAAAGTAAGTCCATCTAAATGAGTCGGCATAAGCGACAGGCCGGGGTACGGTCTATCAAGGTGTAAGAGGCTGGGTGATAGTCCATCAACGCGTGAGTGGCCGGGTAACAGTCTAGCGCAAGATCCTAATGGGGCCAGGGTGATGACCGGAAAGGAATTTATCCATCTACTAGTAGAGAACGTGACTTAATTGGTATATTTTCCTGATCAGCAAGATATCGGGTTTATGCCAAAGTTTTCTTCCTTCCAAATTTATTGGGTATTGCAACTCTGTTTATACTTTTCATAATAGAGGTTTTCAATGAGAGTATGAGAGGTGTATATATATATATGTTTATATATATTGTTAGGTAATGAATCACACACAGAGGGGGGGGGGTGAATGTGTTTTTCTGATTTTAGGCTTTTCTTGAAAGTTAATCGTTGAACAAAGTAAATTAAATCTTGTATAGAAAAGTGTTCATGCAGAATCTAAACTTGCAGAAAATAAAGAACACAAATCTTCAAAACTCACTTAATTTTTATATTAAAAATTAAGAGTGTTTTGCTACAAAATTTCTAAGCTCTTTGATGTTAAAGAGCTCAACTTCTTCTTGAGAGTGATACAGGAGATTTGATCTAAATTGTTACTTCTAACTAGAGGACCCGTGTTAACTTTATAACTCAGTTAACTGCTGGTTTACACAATGGATAATAAACATGCTTTTAGCTTTTCTAAACTGTCACTTGTCATTTCTATTTATAGAAAAGCAAATCTTCCATTTCTGGCTTAGCATATCTTTAGCATCCCGTGTTTACTTTAATATTCCTCTGTCGGTTAATCTTTGCCATTGATCTTGCATACTCTTCAAGCTGCTTTTTGTAGACTTGTCAATCCAGCTTTTGGATTGTTTGTTGATTGTTTATCTTGGATATTGAACTGATCTGCAATTTTGTACTTTAAGGCTGTACTTCGAGATCTCCAGTTTGAATTAATAGAATATTTGACATCTCGATAAGTACATAGGCTTATCGAGATCTCTAGCATTCCATATTGAGTTTGGCTTGTAGAGGTCTTCAGCTTGTCGAGATTTCTAGTCTTCACATCTTCACTTTGACTTGTAGATATTTCCGAGTTCTCGAATGAATATAGACTTGTCGACAACTCTGAATTCTCTAGTGAAGGAATGACTTGTCGATATCTCCAATCTTCAGTTCTTTAAATTAGCTTGTCAATATCTTCTTGAGTTTTCGAGTAGCTTTCCTGACTTCTTCACTCCCCGTGGATATTGCTCATATATCGAGTAGATATATAGCTCATCCGTCGAGTAGATATATAGCTCATCCATCGAGTAGATATTGCTCATCCGTCGAGTAGATATTGCTCATCCATCGAGTAAATATTGCTCATCCATCGAGTAGATATTGTTTATCCGTCGGTACTCTCTGGAGTTCTCGAATGACTTCTCTATAACATTAAATCTGTGACTTGTAGAGATCTTGACTAAGAATATTTTTCTCCATACAGATTTATTCAACTCCAAGTTTCTTCAAAATTCTTCTGAGGCATGATCTTCTTCCAGATAGAATCCTTAGGCTTGATACTATTTTAGGAAAAAGACTCCAGTCTGCTTCTTTGCATTTTTACAGACTTTAACTGTTACAAATACAAAATACAAATTAAGATAACAATATAACTTACTTAGGGTTGATAAATTGTCTTAGTCTTGTTAAAGTACATGCATGTCTTTTACAATAATCTCCCCAATCTATGAGATGATTGCTTCACACAAATTCATGCCTGTTAACAAGACTAACCCCAAGTTTAAAACTGATGGAAGATAAAATTAAAACATAAAGATTGATAGAATTACAACTTGTGCAACATAAGATTCGCCAGGTTTCATGATTACAAGAATCAGGTAAAGACAGTTTTTACATCTGCTTCATCTCTAAGTTTATCCTTCAAGTGATCAAGAATTTAAAATTCTTCTATGATGGGTGTTCCACTTAGAGCTTCCACAAGTTTTTTCCTTGCTGCCTTAGGGTAACCCTGGTCCAGATACTCTAGGCTAAATCTTGAGAATCCACCAACTTTGATGTTTAGAAATCTACCATCTTTAGAAATTTTGCTCATTCCTTTTGCTTTGAACTCTTCTGATCTTTTTATAAACATATCTATTTCTTCATCATGTCTCCTTCTTATTTCTTCAGCTTCAGCCTTATCTATTTTCTTTGTTTCCTCCCTTTCAATCAACCATTCAGCCAGAGATGATCTCCATGTCCTTGTAACAGTGTCCTTGCCTTTTAAAAACTTAACACTCTCTTAATTTCTGCAGGAGTCAAAAAATCCATTAACTTTTTGTCTAGAAGAGTGAATGTACCATCCTTAAAATAGACTCTAACTTCTCTTAGGGATACAACCCAGATTTTAACAATTTCCTCAGCTGGATGTTGGAAATGGTCTTCATCTGAGGTGCACCAATTTAGAGTTAAAAAGTCAGATTCCTTAAAGCAATTACAGATGGCCCTTTCAGTGACTTCCACTTCCTTTACAGGCTTGACTTTCCTAGGCTTTCTCCCGACAGATTTGAGCTTGAATTTTAGTGAAGGTTTGGCTAAAGGTAGGGTTGTCATTTTCTTGAGATTTGTGAGGCTTGAGGTGATTGAAATTTTTAGGAAGGAGTTGGCAGTTTGTTTGTAAAGAAATTTTGGCTTAGATGTTTGGGAAGGTTTGATGTTAGAGATAGTTGATGTTGTGGGTTGAGCTAAGGTTGGTTGTATTTGGATTTTTAGGGTTGTTTGAGTTCCTGAATCATCATGAGGTTTTCTACTCTTCCTCTCCCCTCTTCTCTTCTTCTCTTCATCTTTCTTGTCATCCTCCTTCTTCTTCTCTCCACCCTTTCCACCAGATGGCTTACTAGACTAACTCGGATTTGAGCCAGAAGGATTCTGATCACTCTTCTTGTGCTCATCATCATCTAAGTCATCATTGTTAAATTGAGTTTTGGGCAAGTTGACTTCTGCATTATCCAGATATCTTCTCAGTAGCTTTATCATTTCCAAATCATCATGGTTCTTGTTTTTCTTAGCTTTTAAGCTAGTTCCTAGGATCATGATAAGCTTCTCATTGCTCCTGACACATTATTTAGGGATATTGAAAAATCTGAATTATTTGGTAGTTGGACAGATGTATGCTATACCCTTGCTTGGCTATAGATATGCTTCAGGAAAAGCAGCTATGTGAGCATCTTTTAGTGCAGTTAGTAGCTTGTTATCTTCACGAGTTATAGCTCTAACTTTGATGATAAAGATATCTAACTCAGATGCCCTCCTTGAGACAAGGAAATTGAGAGATACATGCATACATCTGTCTGTCCCTGAGTCATTTGCATTAACCACTATCCTATCTTCCAGAAAGTTGTCCTTGTTGACCTTGATCACTCTTATGAAATTGACTGTCTTATCCAGGGCCTTTTTATATGTGAAGTAATTGTTGTTGAGATTAGCTTTTAAGGCATTTTGTAGTTCTTCAAACTCTCTGCTCAAACTAGGTCCTTCAGCAGACCTAATAAGTCTCTCCTTGTCAAGATCAACTTCTTTAGCTTTCTTACCAGCACCCTGAACTTGATGTTGAGATGACCTTAATTATGCTAACTTGGCCTCTATCTCCCCCTTAGTCTTGTTGGCAGGCATGAGAAGGGGAGTAGGAATTTCAGGCCTTACTTGTTCAGGCAAAGAAGGTAGTGGTATGTTGAGTTTACCCATGATGGCTCCTAAAGCTATAGAATTTTGCATTTAAAGATGCTTATGGGAATCCACCAGAGTTTGGATATCTGTTTGTTGACTTCTGACAAGAGATGTCAAATCCTCAACTTGTGCAGTGAGAGAGGAGTTGGAGTCTTGTAATGCTGTGACTTGAGTAATTTGTTTCTGGATCATTTCATATAGATTGGTGAACGATTGTTTGAGGTTTTTGACTTCCTTCTCAATGGAGGCAAGATCCATCCTGGTTATTTGCTCAGAATTTTTTTTTAATTTAGAAGAGATCTACTCTTGAGATGGTATGATCTTGTCCATTTTCTCATTCACCGGTTTCCTGATTCTGTCTTCATGGCAAGTAAGTTTGATTTCAAGAGCCTTACCAAACAGATGAAATGCTTTGAGATGAGCTTTGTATACATCTGTAATGGCATCATAGACAGCTTCTGAATTCAAGTCTCTTGCATTGCTGCTCAGAATAGTAACATATTTTTATCGAAATCTGGCAAGAACTTGATTAATCTCTAAGGTAAAGTCATCAGACAGCCATACATCCACATTCCCGTCTGGCTCAGCATCATTGATAATTTTCTCTTTTTGCTTCTCAACCTCTTCATTGTAAGCAAGCATGATAGCTTGATAGTATTGGTTGCTCATGTCTGAAGTTAGAAGATGCTGTGAGATGTTGGTCTGTCCAGATATCTGCTCTACTAGTAGATCATCTACAAAAGTTGGTTGAGAGGCAGATTCTTGTAGCCACTGAGAAAGTATGTGAGGTTGTTGAGGTTGAGAGGTGGATGGCTCATCAAAAACTCCTGTGACTGAGATCACAGTTTGACTCATAGATTACTCTGTGGTTTTGACATTGTATTGTCCTCCACTTGTAGTGGGAACCTCCAATTAGATTGGAGGGGATTTGACTGGGTTACTGTCATGTACACCAGTCTCAAACCCTTGTGTATCTTGAAACACACTGGCACTTGGATGTGCTATGCTTGCCTCCCCTATGACAGGATC